>NC_143034.1:14620000-14630000 GCF_057628025.1 Oncorhynchus mykiss
GTCAGTCAGAGACCGTGACAGTGGGGTGGATGTCAGTCAGAGACAGTGGGGTGGATATCAGTCAGAGACTGTAACTGTGGGGTGGATGTCAATCAGAGACAGTGACAGTGGGGTGGATGTCAATCAGAGACCATGACAGTGGGGTTGATGTCAATCAGAGACAGTGACAGTGGGGTGGATGTCAGTCAGAGACTGTAACTGTGGGGTGGATGTCAATCAGAGACAGTGACAGTGGGGTGGATGTCAATCAGAGACCGTGACAGTGGGGTTGATGTCAATCAGAGACCGTGACAGTGGGGTTGATGTCAATCAGAGACAGTGGCAGTGGGGAGGATGTCAATCAGAGATCGTGACAGTGGGGTTGATGTCAATCAGAGACAGTGGGGTGGATGTCAATCAGAGACCGTGGGGTGGATGTCAATTAGAGACCGTGACCGTGGGGTGGATGTCAATCAGAGACTGTGGGGTGGATGTCAATCAGAGACAGTGGGGTGGATGTCAATCAGAGACTGTGGGGTGGATGTCAATCAGAGACAGTGGGGTGGATGTCAATCAGAGACTGTGACAGTGGGGTGGATGTCAGTCAGAGACTGTAACTGTGGGGTGGATGTCAATCAGAGACCGTGACAGTGGGGTGGATGTCAATCAGAGACCGTGACAGTGGGGCTGATGTCAATCAGAGACCGTGACAGTGGGGTGGATGTCAATCAGAGACCGTGACAGTGGGGCTGATGTCAATCAGAGACCGTGACAGTGGGGCTGATGTCAATCAGAGACCGTGACAGTGGGGTGGATGTCAATCAGAGACCGTGACAGTGGGGCTGATGTCAATCAGAGACCGTGACAGTGGGGTTGATGTCAATCAGAGACCGTGACAGTGGGGTTGATGTCAATCAGAGACCGTGACAGTGGGGTGGATGTCAATCAGAGACCGTGACAGTGGGGTGGATGTCAATCAGAGACCGTGACAGTGGGGCTGATGTCAATCAGAGACCGTGACAGTGGGGTGGATGTCAATCAGAGACCGTGACAGTGGGGTGGATGTCAATCAGAGACCGTGACAGTGGGGTGGATGTCAATCAGAGACCGTGACAGTGGGGCTGATGTCAATCAGAGACCGTGACAGTGGGGCTGATGTCAATCAGAGACTGTGACAGTGGGGTGGATGTCAATCAGAGACCGTGACAGTGGGGCTGATGTCAATCAGAGACCGTGACAGTGGGGTGGATGTCAATCAGAGACCGTGACAGTGGGGTTGACGTGCCTAAACATGGCCCCCTTCACCCCACAACTGAGTTAGCATAAAACACACAAACGCACGCAGATACACAGGCATGCACACACACACACACACACACACACACACACACACACACACACACACACACACACACACACACACACACACACACACATACATACACGTTTGCTTGCACACACAGACATACAGACACACTCCCTCGCTCACACACACTTTATTGTCAACTTAACTACTTTTGAATAAAGGGTTTCCTTGGCAACCACATAACGACGCGGCAGGCTGGGGCAACAGTCGTCTCGCCGGCCTCCGTTTGATCTCCCAACTTTATGACATGACGAGTGTGTCAGATGATATTCCCAGAAGGCAAGACTGAGTGTTACAGCCCAGCCCGACCAGTGCAGACAGACCACATACAGACAGGCCCCTGTAGGAGCGATGGGTTGGAGGATGGATGGACGGGCCACTCCCTCCTGTCTAAACAAATCCCTTTCATCTCTCTGCTATAGGCTGATGAGAAAGGATGTGATGTGTGGTGGGCCCGGGGGCGTGTGGTAAACATTGTGGTGGTTTAGTCACACAGAGGACCCAATCAGAGAGTCCTTATGGAAGGGGTTGGAATGGAACAGAGGGAAGGACGCAGGGTGACGTGATATAGGCTTTGTGATGTCACATCAGAAGCTTCAGAATGGAATCTTATAGAATTGAACAGAATCTTAGAGAATTCACAAGCAAACAACGTTATTTGAGCCATCTGATGACCAACTAGAAAAACAGAGATGAGATAAAGAAAGATAGAATGAAATCTGCTGCTGTGTCCTTCTCTGTCCCTTCTACAGGTTGTATCTCTGTCTCTGTCTCTCTCTCTCTCTCTCTCTCTCTCTCTCTCTCTCCCTCTCTCTCTCTCTCCCTCTATATCTCTCTCTCTCTCTCTCTGTATCTCTCTCTCCCTCTCTCTCTCTCTCTCTCTGTTTCTCTCTCTCTCTCTCTTGCTCTCTCTCTCTCTCTCTCTCTGTATCTCTCTCTCTGAGTATCTCTCTCTCTCTCTCTGTATCTCTCTGTATCTCTCTGTATCTCTCTGTATCTCTCTCTCTCTCTCTCTCTCTCTCTCTCTCTCTCCATTCCAGAGTGAGTATGTGAGCCCCATCCCCCTCCTCCTTGCAAAGGGGTGAGGGGTGAGGGTGTGCCTGGTGGGTGAGACTCTCTCATCAGTGGTAATGTGCTGACACAGTTTCCCTGTCACTGAGCCAAGCCTTTCTCTGAACGGTTCTACTAATGGCAGGTTATCACTCCCCTTAAACACAGGTTCAATACATCCCTTTATTTTAAACCCACACTTTCACTCAAACGACCTCCAAGCACGTGAACCAGCTGGACCGGCACGTGCAGACGGAGCCAAGACCCATTTATACTCCAGTTCTAGTCTGTATCACAGCGTTTCATCTCTTCCTGCTGGTCTCCACGGTTACTGGAGACAACACTTAGTATTCCTCTTCCAAAAACTAAAACACAGAGCTACAGTTGGTTTCCTTTCTTAAAAGTGTTCCATGCAAAAGTTAAGAGGCCGTTGATCCATTGATAAAGCTTGAGTGTGTGTGTGTCTGTGTATGTATGTGCATGAGAATGCGTGGGCGTGCGAATGCGTGTGTGTGTGTGTTTGTGTGCGTGTGTGTGTGTGTGTGTGTGCGTACGTGTGTGTGTGTGTGTGTGTGTGTGTGTGTGTGTGTGTGTGTGTGTGCGTGGGTGTGTGTGTGTGTGTTTGTGTGCGTGCGTGCGCGTGCGTGTTTTCTAACCTGAAAGATGTACTCCCCGGGGCTGATGTCTGTGATGTCGATCCACTGACAGTCGATGTCATGGCGATACGTATCCCAGCAACCTACCTGGATACCCTGCTCTCCCATGTTGTAGCATGCGTAGCGCTTCTGGATACCTGCATGTTGCCATGGAAACACAGTAAATGCAGTTGATGGTGACTGATCAAGTTGAAGATCAAGTTAAAGATTTGGATAAGCTCCAGTTCAAGTCTATTGTCACGTGAGAGATCTATTGACAGGTGAGAGATCTCGTGAGGTGAGAGATCTAGTGACAGGTGAGAGATCTCGTGACAGGTGAGAGATCTAGTGACAGGTGAGAGATCTATTGACAGGTGAGAGATCTAGTGACAGGTGAGAGATCTCATGACAGGTGAGAGATCTCATGACAAGTGAGAGATCTAGTGACAGGTGAGAGATCTAGTGACAGGTGAGAGATCTAGTGACAGGTGAGAGATCTATTGACAGGTAAGAGATCTCATGACAGGTGAGAGATCTCATGACAGGTGAGAGATCTCATGACAGGTGAGAGATGTCATGACAGGTGAGAGATCTAGTGACAGGTGAGAGATCTGGTGACAGGTGAGAGATCTCGTGACAGGTGAGAGATCTAGTGACAGGTGAGAGATCTAGTGACAGGTGAGTTGATTGGTGTGAAAGTGCATGGGGGGACTTGTGGACTGTTTAGGGTTAGGATAGGGGAAAGCCAGGGACTGGTCAAATTAGGCCATTTAAGATAAGTGACACAGGTGACGTACCGTCAGAGCAGTAGGTAAGGTGACGTGCCGTCAGGTCACTAGGTAAGGTGACATAGCGTCAGGACAGTAGGTAAGGTGACATACCGTTTCGGCACCAGGTAAGGTGATGTACTATCGGGGCAGTAGGTAAGGTGACGTACCATCGGGAAAGTAGGTAAGGTGACATAGCGTCAGGACAATAGGTAAGGTGACGTACCATCAGGGCACTAGGTAAGGTGACATACCATCGGGACAGTAGGTAAGGTGACGTACGTTCGGGGCACTAGGTAAGGTGACATACCATCGGGACAGTAGGTAAGGTGACGTACCATCGGGACAGTAGGTAAGGTGACATACCGTCAGGGCAGTAGGTAAGGTGACATACCGTCAGGGCACTAGGTAAGGTGACATACCGTCAGGACAGTAGGTAAGGTGACGTACCATCGGGACAGTAGGTAAGGTGACGTACCATCGGGACAGTAGGTAAGGTGACATACCGTCAGGGCACTAGGTAAGGTGACATACCGTCAGGACAGTAGGTAAGGTGACGTACCATCGGGACAGTAGGTAAGGTGACGTACCATCGGGACAGTAGGTAAGGTGACGTACCATCGGGACAGTAGGTAAGGTGACGTACCATCGGGACACTAGGTAAGGTGACATACCGTAGGGACACTAGGTAAGGTGACATAACTTCGGGACAGTAGGTAAGGTGACATAACGTCGGGGCAGTAGGAAAGGTGACGTACCGTCCGAGCAGTAGGTAAGGTGATGTACCATCAGGACAGTAGGTAAGGTGACATAGCGTCAGGACAGTAGGTAAGGTGACATACCATCAGGACAGTAGGTAAGGTGACATACCGTTCGGGCAGTAGGTAAGGTGACATACCGTCAGGGCACTAGGTAAGGTGACATACCGTCAGGACAGTAGGTAAGGTGATGTACCGTCGGGACAGTAGGTAAGGTGACATACCGTCAGGACAGTAGGTAAGGTGACATACCGTCAGGGCACTAGGTAAGGTGACATACCGTCAGGACAGTAGGTAAGGTGATGTACCGTCGGGACAGTAGGTAAGGTGACATAGCGCCAGGACAGTAGGTAAGGTGACATACCGTCCGGACAGTAGGTAAAGTGACATAGCGTCAGGACAGTAGGTAAGGTGACATACCGTCCGGACAGTAGGTAAAGTGACATAGCGTCAGGACAGTAGGTAAGGTGACATAGCGTCAGGACAGTAGGTAAGGTGACATACCGTTTGGGCACCAGTTAAGGTGACATACCATCAGGACAGTAGGTAAGGTGACTTACCATCGGGACAGTAGGTAAGGTGACGTACCGTCAGGACAGTAGGTAAGGTGGCATACCATCAGGACAGTAGGTAAGGTGGCATACCATCAGGACAGTAGGTAAGGTGACATACCGTCAGGACAGTAGGTAAGGTGACATAGCGTCAGGACAGTAGGTAAGGTGACATACCGTCAGGACACTAGGTAAGGTGACATAGCGTCAGGACAGTAGGTAAGGTGACATACCGTCGGGGCAGTAGGTAAGTTGACATACCGTCAGGACAGTGGTTAAGGTGACTTACCATCGGGACAGTAGGTAAGGTGACATACCGTCAGAACAGTAGGTAAGGTGACATAGCGTCAGGACAGTAGGTAAGGTGACGTACCATCGGGACAGTAGGTAAGGTGGCGTACCATCGGGACAGTAGGTAAGGTGGCATACCATCAGGACAGTAGGTAAGGTGGCATACCATCAGGACAGTAGGTAAGGTGACATACCGTCAGGACAGTAGGTAAGGTGACATAGCGTCAGGACAGTAGGTAAGATGACATACCTTCGGGGCAGTAGGTGTCCTCCAGACAGAAGCTGGCTTTGTGACCCTCAGCGATCTTAGTTCCATTCAGGGTCAGAAGGTCATAATGGGTGAACACCTCAATGCTGTGGTAGTGCCTGTGAGGAAGAGGAGAGGAGGAGGAGGAGGAGGAGGAAGAAAAACAGAGGTTATTAATGCTATTAATGCTATATGCCAGCAGCATACCACCCTGCATACCACTGCTGGCTTGCTTCTGAAGCTTGCAGGGTTGGTCCTGGTCAGTTCCTGGAGACCAGATGCTGCTGGAAGTGGTGTTGGAGGGCCAATAGGAGGCACTCTTCCCGCTGATCTAAAAAAATATCCCAATGCCCCAGGGCAGTGATTGGGGACACTGCCCTGTGTAGGGTGCCGTCTTTCGGATGGGATGTTAAACGGGTGTCCTGACTCTCTGAGGTCATTAAAGATCCCATGGCACTTATCGTAAGAGTAGGGGTGTTAACCCCGGGGTCCAAACCATCACGGTCACCTAATAATCCCCAGTTTACAATTGGCTCATTCATCCCCCTCCTCTCTCCTGTAACTATTCCCCAGGTCGTTGCTGTAAATGAGAACATGTTCTCAGTCAACTTACCTGGTAAAATAACGGATAAATAAATATTCAACATGAAGGGATTGGAGAACAGTTGACACACAATAACAATAGCACTGAAAGCTTGTTTGCTTGTCTGGTGTGTGAGGATAGGAGGATGATGATGTGTTTGTCTGGTGTGTGAGGATAGGAGGATGATGATGTGTTTGTCTGGTGTGTGAGGATAGGAGGATGATGATGTGTTTGTCTGGTGTGTGAGGATAGGAGGACGATGATGTGTTTGTCTGGTGTGTGAGGATAGGAGGATGATGATGTGTTTGTCTGGTGTGTGAGGATAGGAGGACGATGATGTGTTTGTCTGGTGTGTGAGGATAGGAGGATGATGATGTGTTTGTCTGGTGTGTGAGGATAGGAGGATGATGATGTGCTTGTCGGGTGTGTGAGGATAGGAGGATGATGATGGGTTATTCTACTGTTGTGTGACTTACTGTAAACAATACATCTATCAAATGAATTATTTCCTACGTTCATTTGATACAGGACGCTGACAGACAGAGATTTTTCTTTTTGACTCAGCTTTTTTTTGCGTAGCCGTGGCGATGAATATATATATAGACTACAATAGAAAAGAATACGAGACAGTTAGAGATCTGTTTGGAACCGTTCCCTCTTTATCACAACCTCACGCTCCCAGAATAGAACAGTAGACGCTGTGTTCGTCAGTTGGATTTGGACCCTACTGCTGTGGTCAGGAGAGTGACCAGGTTGTTCTCACTCTGTCGACCGCAGCAGAGCCACAACCACAAGCAGTAAAGAACCATTCCACTTTGAATGGTCACAGGCAAGACTGTTGACACGGTTGGTTCCAGAGGAAGGACAACCAGGTCAAGAATAACTGTTCTTTGTTTAGTTGAAAATGCCTATACCACAACCTCCTATCATCTCCATAAAACTACAACTACCACAATCAAACCCTCCTACACTTGTCTTTTAAAACTACAACTACCACAATCAACCCTCCTACACTTGTCTCTTAAAACTACAACTACCAAAATCAAACCCTCCTACACTTGTATCTTGAAACTACAACTACCACAATCAACCCCCTACACGTGTCTCTTAAAACTACAACTACCACAATCCAACCCTCCTTCACTTGTCAAAACACAACTACCACAACCAAGCTCTCTTAAAACTACAGCTACCACAACCTACAACCCATGTCTCTTAAAACTACAACTACAACAACCCCCTACCCTTGTCTATTAAAACTACATCTACCATCATTCACAACCCATGTCTCTTAAAACTACAACTACAACAACCCACTACCCTTGTCTATTAAAACTCCCACAACCCCCCTTTTGAGTACCTGTGACACTGGTGCCAGGTCCAGGACTCCCTGGTCGCTCTAGGTCTGAAGTCGGCCCGGCCCATGTTCATGATGCGTGAGGAGAATCGTAGCAGGCGTCTGTGTCCGTAAGGCCAGCTCATCCGGGCAGCAGAGGACGACAGACAGTTCTCCTCATTGGCACAGGTCAGGAGGTGCAAGGGGCGGTCCTCCAGGTAGGCTGTCTCCTGGACCAACTGGGCATCTAATACCAGGTCAGGGGCCGCTGGTGGGGGGTCAGAGGTTAGAGGTTAGGCGTAAGAGGTTAGCGTTGAAAGGTGAGAGGTTAAGGGTTGAAAGGTCAGCAGGTGGAAGGGTCTATGTGGGTGTTGTTGGGGATGTGTGTGTGTGTGTGTGTGTGTGTGTGTGTGTGTGTGTGTGTGTGTGTGTGTGTGTGTGTGTGTGTGTGTGTGTGTGTGTGTGTGTGTGTGCGTGCTTGCGTGATCGTGCGCAGGTGTGTGTGTGTGTGCGTTCGTCCGTGTGTGTGTGTGTGTGTGTGTGTGTGTGTGCTTGCGTGATCGTGCGCAGGTGTTTGTGTGTGTGTGTGAGTTCGTCCGTGTGTGTGTGTGTGCTGGTTGTAAGAACTCACTCTCAACACAGGTGACCCCAGCCGCCTTGCCATCTCCTCCCCTGGGACAGTAGACCTGTGTGTTCCTACGACACTGCTGTATGGACATCTCTGTGCCGATGCAGTGGGTTCCAGTCAGAACCACCTCTGCTGCCTCCGGAGCGCCGGGCCAGTACCACGTCTCCTGTAGGACACACACACACACACAGAACCATGAGGGCTGGAACTGAGTCAGTAGGTCACAGGACCAGTGCCAAACCCAAATCCTTTTCAGATAATGACTGCCTGTCATTACCATTATACATAATAGTTTCATTAACGGCCATTATCACATTCCTCCACTCTCTCTTTCTTTCTTTTTCTCCCTATGGGCTTTTAATACACACACACACACACACACACACACACACACACACACACACACACACACACACACACAGACACACAGACACACAGACACACACACACACACACACACACACACACACACACACACACACACCCTGAGAGAGAGTGAGTGAGAGAGGTACCAAAAGTTCAGGAGGGAAATCCTATCACAATAGTGTCCCCTCTACAAACTGATCAATTGTGTGTGCACCACAGGAGGCTGGTGAGGGGAGGACGGCTCATAATAGTGTCCCCTCTACAAACGGATCAATTGTGTGTGCACCACAGGAGGCTGGTGAGGGGAGGACGGCTCATAATAGTGGCCGGAAGGAAGCAAATGGAACGGTATCAAACGCCAGGAAACCTTGTTTGATGTATTTGACCATTCCACTGATTCCCCTCCTCCCCAATTAAGGTGCCACCAACCTCCTGTGTGTGTGTGTGTGTGTGTGTGTGTGTGTGTGTGTGTGTGTGTGTGTGTGTGTGTGTGTGTGTGTGTGTGTGTATGTGTATGTGTATGTGTGTGTGTGTGTGTGTGTGTATGTGTGTGTGTGTGTGTGTGTGTATGTGTGTGTGTGCACATTTGTACACCTGCGTGCCTCCATGTTAGTTTTGTTCATCACCTGGTGGGCTCTGTTTGCAAAGCCGTAGCCCAGCTGTCTGCACACCACCATGGCCTCGTTGATGCCCCAGTTCTCACTGCAGACGGCCCCCCAGCGCTGTACCCCTCCCACCTCCATCAGCACCTCTACACGCCCCTCTGCAGGCTCCCTGCCCCCCGCCAACCGCACCTGGCACAGACGGGTTAGAAACACTTCATACACACTTCATAGACACTTCATAGACACTTCATACACACTTCATAGACACTTCATAGACACTTCATACACACTTCATAGACACTTCATACACACTTCATACACACTTCATACACACTTCATAGACACTTCATACACACTTCATAGACACTTCATACACACTTCATACACACTTCATACACACTTCATACACACTTCATAGACACTTCATACACACTTCATAGACACTTCATACACACTTCATACACACTTCATAGACACTTCATACACACTTCATAGACACTATATATTCCTATTACCACTTTGTAAACACTAATGAATGCATTTTGCAATCATATCTCTGTCTCAGTGTGTATCTCTGTCTCAGTGTGTATCTCTGTCTCAGTGTGTATCTCTGTCTCAGTGTGTATCTCTGTCTCACTGTGTATCTCTGTCTCAGTGTGTATCTCTGTCTCAGTGTGTATCTCTGTCTCAGTGTGTATCTCTGTCTCAGTGTGTATCTCTGTCTCTGTGTGTATCTCTGTCTCAGTGTGTATCTCTGTCTCAGTGTGTATCTCTGTCTCAGTGTGTATCTCTGTCTCAGTGTGTATCTCTGTCTCAGTATGTATCTCTGTCTCAGTGT
>NC_143034.1:14635000-14657500 GCF_057628025.1 Oncorhynchus mykiss
TTGGCGTCCCATAGTTTCCTGAAAGAAACAGAAGAGTATTACTACCAGCCCTCCTCTACAGACAGAATACTGGTTAATACCTCTACCAGTCCTCCTCTACAGACAGAATACTGGTTAATACCTCTACCAGTCCTCCTCTATAGACAGAATACTGGTTAATACCTCTACCAGCCCTCTATAGACAGAATACTGGTTAATACCTCTACCAGTCCTCCTCTACAGACAGAATACTGGTTAATACCTCTACCAGTCCTCCTCTACAGACAGAATACTGGTTAATACCTCTACCAGTCCTCCTCTACAGACAGAATACTGGTTAATACCTCTACCAGCCCTCTATAGACAGAATACTGGTTAATACCTCTACCAGTCCTCCTCTACAGACAGAATACTGGTTAATACCTCTACCAGCCCTCCTCTATAGACAGAATACTGGTTAATACCTCTACCAGTCCTCCTCTATAGACAGAATACTGGTTAATACCTCTACCAGTCCTCCTCTACAGACAGAATACTGGTTAATACCTCTACCAGTCCTCCTCTATAGACAGAATACTGGTTAATACCTCTACCAGCCCTCCTCTACAGACAGAATACTGGTTAATACCTCTACCAGTCCTCCTCTATAGACAGAATACTGGTTAATACCTCTACCAGCCCTCCTCTACAGACAGAATACTGGTTAATACCTCTACCAGTCCTCCTCTACAGACAGAATACTGGTTAATACCTCTACCAGCCCTCCTCTACAGACAGAATACTGGTTAATACCGCTACCAGCCCTCCTCTACAGACAGAATACTGGTTAATACCTCTACCAGCCCTCCTCTACAGACAGAATACTGGTTAATACCTCTACCAGTCCTCCTCTACAGACAGAATACTGGTTAATACCTCTACCAGCCCTCCTCTATAGACAGAATACTGGTTAATACCTCTACCAGTCCTCCTCTATAGACAGAATACTGGTTAATACCTCTACCAGCCCTCCTCTATAGACAGAATACTGGTTAATACCTCTACCAGTCCTCTATAGACAGAATACTGGTTAATACCTCTACCAGTCCTCCTCTACAGACAGAATACTGGTTAATACCTCTACCAGCCCTCCTCTATAGACAGAATACTGGTTAATACCTCTACCAGCCCTCCTCTATAGACAGAATACTGGTTAATACCTCTACCAGCCCTCCTCTATAGACAGAATACTGGTTAATACCTCTACCAGCCCTCCTCTATAGACAGAATACTGGTTAATACCTCTACCAGTCCTCCTCTACAGACAGAATACTGGTTAATACCTCTACCAGCCCTCCTCTACAGACAGAATACTGGTTAATACCTCTACCAGCCCTCCTCTATAGACAGAATACTGGTTAATACCTCTACCAGCCCTCCTCTACAGACAGAATACTGGTTAATACCTCTACCAGTCCTCCTCTACAGACAGAATACTGGTTAATACCTCTACCAGCCCTCCTCTATAGACAGAATACTGGTTAATACCTCTACCAGTCCTCCTCTACAGACAGAATACTGGTTAATACCTCTACCAGTCCTCCTCTATAGACAGAATACTGGTTAATACCTCTACCAGCCCTCCTCTACAGACAGAATACTGGTTAATACCTCTACCAGTCCTCCTCTATAGACAGAATACTGGTTAATACCTCTACCAGCCCTCCTCTACAGACAGAATACTGGTTAATACCTCTACCAGTCCTCCTCTACAGACAGAATACTGGTTAATACCTCTACCAGTCCTCCTCTATAGACAGAATACTGGTTAATACCTCTACCAGCCCTCCTCTACAGACAGAATACTGGTTAATACCTCTACCAGTCCTCCTCTACAGACAGAATACTGGTTAATACCTCTACCAGCCCTCCTCTACAGACAGAATACTGGTTAATACCTCTACCAGTCCTCCTCTATAGACAGAATACTGGTTAATACCTCTACCAGCCCTCCTCTACAGACAGAATACTGGTTAATACCTCTACCAGTCCTCCTCTATAGACAGAATACTGGTTAATACCTCTACCAGTCCTCCTCTACAGACAGAATACTGGTTAATACCTCTACCAGCCCTCCTCTACAGACAGAATACTGGTTAATACCTCTACCAGTCCTCCTCTACAGACAGAATACTGGTTAATACCGCTACCAGCCCTCCTCTACAGACAGAATACTGGTTAATACCTCTACCAGTCCTCCTCTACAGACAGAATACTGGTTAATACCGCTACCAGCCCTCCTCTACAGACAGAATACTGGTTAATACCTCTACCAGTCCTCCTCTACAGACAGAATACTGGTTAATACCTCTACCAGTCCTCCTCTACAGACAGAATACTGGTTAATACCTCTACCAGTCCTCCTCTACAGACAGAATACTGGTTAATACCTCTACCAGCCCTCCTCTATAGACAGAATACTGGTTAATACCTCTACCAGTCCTCCTCTATAGACAGAATACTGGTTAATACCTCTACCAGCCCTCCTCTACAGACAGAATACTGGTTAATACCTCTACCAGTCCTCCTCTATAGACAGAATACTGGTTAATACCTCTACCAGTCTTCCTCTACAGACAGAATACTGGTTAATACCTCTACCAGCCCTCCTCTATAGACAGAATACTGGTTAATACCTCTACCAGTCCTCCTCTATAGACAGAATACTGGTTAATACCTCTACCAGTCCTCCTCTACAGACAGAATACTAGTTAATACCTCTACCAGTCCTCCTCTACAGACAGAATACTGGTTAATACCTCTACCAGCCCTCCTCTATAGACAGAATACTGGTTAATACCTCTACCAGTCCTCCTCTACAGACAGAATACTGGTTAATACCTCTACCAGTCCTCCTCTATAGACAGAATACTGGTTAATACCTCTACCAGTCCTCCTCTATAGACAGAATACTGGTTAATACCGCTACCAGCCCTCTATAGACAGAATACTGGTTAATACCTCTACCAGCCCTCCTCTATAGACAGAATACTGGTTAATACCTCTACCAGTCCTCCTCTATAGACAGAATACTGGTTAATACCTCTACCAGCCCTCCTCTACAGACAGAATACTGGTTAATACCTCTACCAGTCCTCCTCTACAGACAGAATACTGGTTAATACCTCTACCAGTCCTCCTCTATAGACAGAATACTGGTTAATACCTCTACCAGCCCTCCTCTACAGACAGAATACTGGTTAATACCTCTACCAGTCCTCCTCTACAGACAGAATACTGGTTAATACCTCTACCAGCCCTCCTCTACAGACAGAATACTGGTTAATACCTCTACCAGTCCTCCTCTATAGACAGAATACTGGTTAATACCTCTACCAGCCCTCCTCTACAGACAGAATACTGGTTAATACCTCTACCAGTCCTCCTCTATAGACAGAATACTGGTTAATACCTCTACCAGTCCTCCTCTACAGACAGAATACTGGTTAATACCTCTACCAGCCCTCCTCTACAGACAGAATACTGGTTAATACCTCTACCAGTCCTCCTCTACAGACAGAATACTGGTTAATACCGCTACCAGCCCTCCTCTACAGACAGAATACTGGTTAATACCTCTACCAGTCCTCCTCTACAGACAGAATACTGGTTAATACCGCTACCAGCCCTCCTCTACAGACAGAATACTGGTTAATACCTCTACCAGTCCTCCTCTACAGACAGAATACTGGTTAATACCTCTACCAGTCCTCCTCTACAGACAGAATACTGGTTAATACCTCTACCAGTCCTCCTCTACAGACAGAATACTGGTTAATACCTCTACCAGCCCTCCTCTATAGACAGAATACTGGTTAATACCTCTACCAGTCCTCCTCTATAGACAGAATACTGGTTAATACCTCTACCAGCCCTCCTCTACAGACAGAATACTGGTTAATACCTCTACCAGTCCTCCTCTATAGACAGAATACTGGTTAATACCTCTACCAGTCTTCCTCTACAGACAGAATACTGGTTAATACCTCTACCAGCCCTCCTCTATAGACAGAATACTGGTTAATACCTCTACCAGTCCTCCTCTATAGACAGAATACTGGTTAATACCTCTACCAGTCCTCCTCTACAGACAGAATACTAGTTAATACCTCTACCAGTCCTCCTCTACAGACAGAATACTGGTTAATACCTCTACCAGCCCTCCTCTATAGACAGAATACTGGTTAATACCTCTACCAGTCCTCCTCTACAGACAGAATACTGGTTAATACCTCTACCAGTCCTCCTCTATAGACAGAATACTGGTTAATACCTCTACCAGTCCTCCTCTATAGACAGAATACTGGTTAATACCGCTACCAGCCCTCTATAGACAGAATACTGGTTAATACCTCTACCAGCCCTCCTCTATAGACAGAATACTGGTTAATACCTCTACCAGCCCTCCTCTACAGACAGAATACTGGTTAATACCTCTACCAGTCCTCCTCTATAGACAGAATACTGGTTAATACCTCTACCAGCCCTCCTCTACAGACAGAATACTGGTTAATACCTCTACCAGTCCTCCTCTACAGACAGAATACTGGTTAATACCTCTACCAGCCCTCCTCTACAGACAGAATACTGGTTAATACCTCTACCAGTCCTCCTCTACAGACAGAATACTAGTTAATACCTCTACCAGTCCTCCTCTATAGACAGAATACTGGTTAATACCTCTACCAGCCCTCCTCTACAGACAGAATACTGGTTAATACCTCTACCAGCCCTCCTCTACAGACAGAATACTGGTTAATACCTCTACCAGTCCTCCTCTACAGACAGAATACTGGTTAATACCTCTACCAGTCCTCCTCTACAGACAGAATACTGGTTAAAACCTCTACCAGTCCTCCTCTACAGACAGAATACTGGTTAATACCTCTACCAGCCCTCCTCTACAGACAGAATACTGGTTAATACCTCTACCAGTCCTCCTCTATAGACAGAATACTGGTTAATACCTCTACCAGCCCTCCTCTATAGACAGAATACTGGTTAATAACTCTACCAGCCCTCCTCTACAGACAGAATACTGGTTAATACCTCTACCAGCCCTCCTCTATAGACAGAATACTGGTTAATACCTCTACCAGCCCTCCTCTATAGACAGAATACTGGTTAATACCTCTACCAGTCCTCCTCTATAGACAGAATACTGGTTAATACCTCTACCAGCCCTTCTCTATAAACATAATACTGGTTAATACCTCTACCAGTCCTCCTCTATAGACAGAATACTGGTTAATACCTCTACCAGCCCTCCTCTATAGACAGAATACTGGTTAATACCTCTACCAGCCCTCCTCTATAGACAGAATACTGGTTAATACCTCTACCAGTCCTCCTCTATAGACAGAATACTGGTTAATACCTCTACCAGCCCTTCTCTATAAACATAATACTGGTTAATACCTCTACCAGCCCTCCTCTATAGACAGAATACTGGTTAATACCTCTACCAGCCCTTCTCTATAAACATAATACTGGTTAATACCTCTACCAGTCCTCCTCTACAGACAGAATACTGGTTAATACCTCTACCAGTCCTCCTCTACAGACAGAATACTGGTTAATACCTCTACCAGTCCTCCTCTACAGACAGAATACTGGTTAATACCTCTACCAGTCCTCCTCTACAGACAGAATACTGGTTAATACCTCTACCAGTCCTCCTCTACAGACAGAATACTGGTTAATACCTCTACCAGTCCTCCTCTACAGACAGAATACTGGTTAATACCTCTACCAGTCCTCCTCTACAGACAGAATACTGGTTAATACCTCTACCAGTCCTCCTCTACAGACAGAATACTGGTTAATACCTCTACCAGTCCTCCTCTACAGACAGAATACTGGTTAATACCTCTACCAGGGTGCCTAGACCTATTGTCCTCCCTCCCTCCCTCCCTCCCTCCCTCCCTCCCTCCCTCCCTCCCTCCCTCGTTCGCATTGCTCTCTCCCTCCCTCCCTCGTTCGCATTGCTCTCTCCCTCCCTCCCTCGTTCCTTCCCTCCCTCTCTCTGTCAGGTTAAGTTGAAATGTAAATAAAACCGTCTTTTCTCATAGAGAACAGGCCGGGGAGACCTAGTGCTTCTGTGGTTACCCACAATGCCCTAGTGAGGGATCTGAATGTTCCTATTGTAAAGCCAGGTCAACACACACTCTCTCTCTCTCTCTCTCTCTCTCTCTCTCCCTCTCTCTATCTCTCTATCTCTCTCTCTCCATCTCTCTCTCTTTCTCTCTGTCTCTCTCACTCTTGTCTCTCTCTCCCCCCTCTCTCTCTCCCTCTGCCCCCCGCCTCTCTCCCCCTGCCCCCCCCTCTCTCTCCCTCTGCCCCCTGCCACTCTCCCCCTGCCCCCCCTCTCTCTCCTCCCCTCCCCTCTCTCTCCTCCCCTCCCTCTCTCCCTCTGCCCCCCACCACTCTCCCCCTGCCCCCCCCTCTCTCTCCTCCCCTCCCCTCTCTCTCCCTCTGCCCCCCACCACTCTCCCCCTGCCCCCCTCTCTCTCCTCCCCTCCCCTCTCTCTCCTCCCCTCCCCTCTCTCTCCCTCTGCCCCCCACCACTCTCCCCCTGCCCCACTCTCTCTCCTCCCCTCCCCTCTCTCTCCTCCCCTCCCCTCTCTCTCCCTCTGCCCCCCACCACTCTCCCCCTGCCCCACTCTCTCTCCTCCCCTCCCCTCTCTCTCCTCCCCTCCCCTCTCTTCTCTCACTCATCATTTTTCCATCCTTCCTTCATGGGTATTTCAGTCCTGTTGAATGTACATGTCTGGTCTAGGAAACCCACGGAAAGAACTATAAATATGCACATAGAATAAATTAGATCAAAGCTTACAGAAAGTACAGACACAAGCCCTGCGTTGCCCACATGTCCACGTGTCAGATGTTACAAAACTGTGCACACATCTCAAATGTCACCCTATTCCTTATGTAGTGCACTCCCTTATGTAGTGTAGGGATCTGGTAAAAAGTCACAAGTAGTGCACGATATAGAGGATAGTGCCATTGGGGACGCATGTTGTGAATCTGTTTCACAACCAAAAGGAGGAGTACCCCTCTCAGACAGAGGAAAGGAACAGGGACGCATGGCTTCATGTGTTGGTCAGTAAAGTACCGGTGCAGGCCCACTTTACTGGTGCAGTGGCACAGTCCCAAATGGCACCTTATCCCCTATGTAGTGCACTACGTTTGACCAGGATGGACCCCGGTGGAAAGTAGTGCACCACATAGGGAATTGGATGGCGTTTGGGACTTTGGGTTCCTGTAGACCACATTGGAAACTTCAGGGTTCCAAGTCCAGGAGTTCTATAACAGGATGCACAGTGGGAAAGTAGAGAGAGAACTCCATAAAAACTGTTATTCACTAAACAGACGTCTTCTGAGACGACACAGAAGGAAGTATCCTTTAATATGACGGCTGACAGATGGACGCACACACACGCACGTACGTACGCACGCACGCACACACACACACACGCACGTACGTACGCACGCACGGACACGCACACACACGCACGTACGCACGCACGCACGCACATGCACACACGCACGCACGCACACGCACGCACGCACACGCACGCACGCACACGCACGCACGCACGCACGCACACACACACACACACACACACACACAGACACACACACACACACACACACACACACACACACACAGTGCTTACACACACACACACAACACTTACACACACACACACACACACACACACACACACACACACACACACACACACACACACACACACACAGAGCGAGAGAGAGAGAGAAACACACACTGGCACTATTTGAGCCAAGAGAGGAATTAGTTTCAGGTCGACCACTTCAAACACCAGTGACCGGAGTCTTGCCAGGATTGTGGGTTTGACTCCCTCTAAGTGGCTTTGGGATAAAAGTGTCTGCTAAATGGTTTATATTATTATTCTAGTTATAATAATGGTTAGGTTTGTGTAACAGCCCCAGATAAACACGTCCCTGGTATAGCTCACACCACAGGGACGTTGGCAGGAGGAACAAAAACAGAAGAAGATGGAGAGGAACGAGGAGGTACTACCTGTCTGAACGAGTCCAACAATCAACTGTTGTTTTCATTTTCCTTGGAAAGATACATTTGTTTGCGGAGATCGCGTTCATGGTAAACGCTGCAGAGATCCCGTTCATGGTGAACGCTGCAGAGATCCCGTTTGTGGTGAACGCTGCAGATGTCCCGTTCATGGTAAACGCTGCAGAGATCCCGTTTGTGGTGAACGCTGCAGATGTCCCGTTCGTGGTGAACGCTGCAGAGATCCCGTTCATGGTAAACGCTGCAGAGATCCCGTTTGTGGTGAACGCTGCAGATGTCCCGTTCATGGTGAACGCTGCAGATGTCCCGTTCATGGTGAACGCTGCAGAGATCCCGTTCATGGTAAACGCTGCAGAGATCCCGTTTGTGGTGAACGCTGCAGATGTCCCGTTCATGGTGAACGCTGCAGATGTCCCGTTCGTGGTGAACGCTGCAGATGTCACGTTCATGGTGAACGCTGCAGAGATCCCGTTCGTGGTAAACGCTGCAGAGATCCCGTTCATGGTGAACGCTGCAGATGTCCCGTTCGTGGTAAACGCTGCAGATGTCCCGTTCATGGTAAACGCTGCAGATGTCCCGTTCATGGTGAACGCTGCAGATGTCCCGTTCATGGTGAACGCTGCAGATGTCCCGTTCATGGTGAACGCTGCAGATGTCCCGTTCGTGGTAAACGCTGCAGGTGTCCCGTTCATGGTAAACGCTGCAGATGTCCCGTTCATGGTAAACGCTGCAGATGTCCCGTTCGTGGTGAACGCTGCAGATGTCCCGTTCATGGTGAACACTGCAGATGTCCCGTTCGTGGTGAACGCTGCAGATGTCCCGTTCATGGTGAACACTGCAGAGATCCCGTTCATGGTGAACGCTGCAGATGTCCCGTTCATGGTAAACGCTGCAGGTGTCCCGTTCATGGTAAACGCTGCAGATGTCCCGTTCATGGTAAACGCTGCAGATGTCCCGTTCGTGGTGAACGCTGCAGATGTCCCGTTCATGGTGAACGCTGCAGATGTCCCGTTCGTGGTAAACGCTGCAGGTGTCCCGTTCATGGTAAACGCTGCAGATGTCCCGTTCATGGTAAACGCTGCAGATGTCCCGTTCGTGGTGAACGCTGCAGATGTCCCGTTCATGGTGAACACTGCAGATGTCCCGTTCGTGGTGAACGCTGCAGATGTCCCGTTCATGGTGAACGCTGCAGATGTCCCGTTCATGGTGAACGCTGCAGATGTCCCGTTCATGGTAAACGCTGCAGATGTCCCGTTCATGGTAAACGCTGCAGATGTCCCGTTCGTGGTGAACGCTGCAGATGTCCCGTTCATGGTGAACGCTGCAGAGATCCCGTTCATGGTGAACGCTGCAGATGTCCCGTTCATGGTGAACACTGCAGATGTCCCGTTCATGGTGAACGCTGCAGATGTCCCGTTCGTGGTGAACGCTGCAGAGATCCCGTTCATGGTGAACACTGCAGATGTCCCGTTCATGGTGAACACTGCAGATGTCCCGTTCGTGGTAAACACTGCAGATGTCCCGTTCATGGTGAACGCTGCAGATGTCGGCTCAGACGTGAATGACCTCCGACACTGCCTCAACAAAGAGCGATGCATTTGGGATTGGACTGATTTAGACCAAAACAACAACACAAGAGGAGGGGATCCTGTCCACCAGACAGAGGGATTCTTAGATGCCCAACATCAGTCAAGTATCGTGTTAAAAGGTCACTGACCGAAACCACACTGAGAAACAGCCCACCGGAATCAGAGACAGAAACCACACTGAGAAACAGCCCACGAGAATCAGAGACAGAAATCACACTGAGAAACAGCCCACCGGAATCAGAGACAGAAACCACACTGAGAAACAGCCCACCAGAATCAGAGACAGAAACCACACTGAGAAACAGCCCACCAGAATCAGAGACAGAAACCACACTGAGAAACAGCCCATGAGAATCAGAGACAGAAACCACACTGAGAAACAGCCCACCGGAATCAGAGACAGAAACCACACTGAGAAACAGCCCACCAGAATCAGAGACAGAAACCACACTGAGAAACAGCCCACCAGAATCAGAGACAGAAACCACACTGAGAAACAGCCCACCAGAATCAGAGACAGAAACCACACTGAGAAACAGCCCACCAGAATCAGAGACAGAAACCACACTGAGAAACAGCCCACCAGAATCAGAGACAGAAACCACACTTGGCTTGGCCAGGACTGGACCAGGTTGGGAAGACTTGGCCAGGACTGGACCAGGTTGGGAAGACTTGGCTAAGACTGGACCAGGTTGAGAAGACTTGGCTAAGACTGGACCAGGTTGGGAAGACATGGCCAGGACTGGACCAGGTTGGGAAGACTTGGCCAGGACTGGACCAGGTTGGGAAGACTTGGCTAAGACTGGACCAGGTTGGGAAGACTTGGCCAGGACTGGACCAGGTTGGGAAGACTTGGCTAAGACTGGACCAGGTTGGGAAGACTTGGCTAAGACTGGACCAGGTTGGGAAGACTTGGCTAAGACTGGACCAGGTTGGGAAGACTTGGCCAGGATTGGACCAGGTTGGGAAGACTTGGCCAGGACTGGACCAGGTTGGGAAGACTTGGCCAGGACTGGACCAGGTTGGGAAGACTTGGCTAAGACTGGACCAGGTTGGGAAGACTTGGCCAGGACTGGACCAGGTTGGGAAGACTTGGCTAAGACTGGACCAGGTTGGGAAGACTTGGCCAGGACTGGACCAGGTTGGGAAGACTTGGCTAAGACTGAACCAGGTTGGGAAGACTTGGCCAGGACTGGACCAGGTTGGGAAGACTTGGCCAGGACTGGACCAGGTTGGGAAGACTTGGCCAGGATTGGACCAGGTTGGGAAGACTTGGCTAAGACTGGACCAGGTTGGGAAAACTTGGCTAAGACTGGACCAGGTTGGGAAGACTTGGCTAAGACTGGACCGGGTTGGGAAGACTTGGCTAAGGCTGGACCGGGTTGGGAAGACTTGGCTAAGACTGGACCGGGTTGGGAAGAATTGGCTAAGACTGGACCAGGTTGGGAAGACTTGGCCAGGACTGGACCAGGTTGGGAAGACTTGGCTAAGACTGGACCAGATTGGGAAGACTTGGCTAAGACTGGACCAGGTTGGGAAGACTTGGCTAAGGCTGGACCGGGTTGGGAAGACTTGGCTAAGGCTGGACCGGGTTGGGAAGACTTGGCTAAGGCTGGACCGGGTGAGGCCAAAGTGAACTTGGCCAAACAGTAGAGTAAGACCAAACCAGACTAAAGTACCATTTGGCACCACAGAAGAGACAGTCATTCTCTGACGCATAAACCAACCTCTCAACCTCAAGTTAAACGCCCAGAACACCAGGATCAGCCCAAATGGCACCATATTCCCTATTTAGTGTGCTGTTTTTAGAACAGGGCCCTCTGGTCAGAATGTAGTGCAGTATATAGGGAGTATGATGCAGGGCCCTCTGGTCAGAATGTAGCGCAGTATATAGGGAGTATGATGCCATTTGGGACACAGCCCAGCTGTCCATCCCTGACAGATACTGAAGTTAGGCTCTCTGAATCAAACGGCAGAGCAGAGATGGCTGTGCTTCTATCATTCATCTACTCTGTGGTTTAGGTGGAAGGAGGCTAAGTCACCATCATTCATCTGCTCTGTGGTTTAGGTGGAAGGAGGCTAGACACCATCATTCATCTGCTCTGTGGTTTAGGTGGAAGGAGGCTAAGACACCATCATTCATCTACTCTGTGGTTTAGGTGGAAGGAGGCTAAGACACCATCATTCATCTGCTCTGTGGTTTAGGTGGAAGGAGGCTAAGACACCATCATTCATCTGCTCTGTGGTTTAGGTGGAAGGAGGCTAAGACACCATCATTCATCTGCTCTGTGGTTTAGATGGAAGGAGGCTAAGTCACCATCATTCATCTACTCTGTGGTTTAGATGGAAGGAGGCTAAGACACCATCATTCATCTGCTCTGTGGTTTAGGTGGAAGGAGGCTAAGACACCATCATTCATCTGCTCTGTGGTTTAGGTGGAAGGAGGCTAAGACACCATCATTCATCTGCTCTGTGGTTTAGGTGGAAGGAGGCTAAGACACCATCATTCATCTGCTCTGTGGTTTAGGTGGAAGGAGGCTAAGACACCATCATTCATCTGCTCTGTGGTTTAGGTGGAAGGAGGCTAAGACACCATCATTCATCTACTCTGTGGTTTAGGTGGAAGGAGGCTAAGACACCATCATTCATCTGCTCTGTGGTTTAGGTGGAAGGAGGCTAAGACACCATCATTCATCTGCTCTGTGGTTTAGATGGTAGGAAGCACCGGTCCCCGGTTTAAAAATAAATAATATTGTCTGCCATCTGCTCTTCCAAATGACTGGCTGACAAAATGGGAGGCCAGCACAGGGCCCACTAACTGACTACTGAGGTGAAATGTTTGTCTAAAAACCTCTAGAGTTGTGTGTGTGTGTGTGTGTGTGTGTGTGTGTGTATAAACACCTTTAAGCTCTGTGTCAACATTGACCTAACGTTCTCTTTGAAACAGATTTAGAAACTGTTGAGAGATTTGGAGAGACGAAAGGCTGGCATCAAATCACTGTTATTTCCTCTGAGAGGGGAACAGCAAACGTGGCGATGTTTTCATCTCATGAAGAAAAAGAACAACAACAAAAAGCTTTTTTTTTCTCTCTGGCGGTGAAACATTCACAACCTTTCTCCTGCCTCACACCTCCTCAACTGGGGCAGAAAAACCTCTGTTAAAAAGCTGAAAATCTTCCCCAAAAAGGGGATTCCTAGACAAGGAAAATGTGGAGGTCTCGGTGGGTTTAGTGACATAGAGTTGGAGAGAGGGCACCTCTTTGCGTCTTTGCCATAATGGTGTGCCAAGTGCTCCCCCTGTCCAACTCTATGGTTTGTGATCTCAATCAGGAAGTGACTGTAAAGAGGAACAGATTTTTTTAAATGTAGCAGTGTGTGTGTGTGTGTGCCCTCCACCTCTCCATCTCTCTATCTCTCTGCCTCTCCATGTCTCTATGCATGTGTGTGTGAAAGGATATGTTTGTGTGTGTGTGTGTTTATTCAGCAGCCTAACCTGGACATTAGCTGTAATTATCTGGGATGTAAAGATAGTTTAGGGTAGAGGAGACATCCTCCACACAGGCCGTAAATAAAGCCTGTGGCTGGACGGACAGACAGAGGTGGTCTGTGTGTCTGTAGGCTTTAAAGGTCTGTGCCTTCATAAAGGTTATTTACAGCTGGGGACAGACAGATGGACAGATGGACGAGATTCACACCCGGGTAATGGATTCTACAGGTCTAAGTGTTCTAGAATATGACTGTAGAAGTGGTTAATGGATTCTACAGGTCTAAGTGTTCTAGAATATGACTGTAGAAGTGGGTAATGGATTCTACAGGTCTAAGTGTTCTAGAATATGACTGTAGAAGTGGGTAATGGTTTCTACAGGTCTAAGTGTTCTAGAATATGACTGTAGAAGTGGGTAATGGTTTCTACAGGTCTAAGTGTTCTAGAATATGACTGTAGAAGTGGGTAATGGATTCTACAGGTCTAAGTGTTCTAGAATATGACTGTAGAAGTGACATATGGGAGACTTGGGGAAATAATGGAACTACTGTAGCCTACAAAAACACAAACAAAGATAACTGTATCAATAAACGTTTCTCACTGAAAGACACAAACCTTTCCCAACCAAACCATGTAGCCACTGAAACACAGTTACTGAAACCAGAGGTAGAGAGAGAACAGAGAGAGAGAAACAGATAGAGAATGAGAGATAGATGGGGTGAGAGATAGACAGAGAGAGAGATAGACGGGTGAGAGATAGATAGAGAATGAGAGATAGACGGGGTGAGAGATAGACGGGGTGAGAGATAGACGGGGTGAGAGATAGATGGGGTGAGAGATAGACAGAGTAGGGAACAGAAACAGATAGAGAACGAGAGATAGATGGGGTGAGAGATAGACGGGGTGAGAGATAGATGGGGTAAGAGATAGACGGGGTGAGAGATAGCTGGGGTGAGAGATAGACGGGGTGAGAGATAGATGGGGTGAGAGATAGACGGGTGAGAGATAGATGGGGTGAGAGAGACAGAGTAGGGAACAGAAACAGATAGAGAACGAGAGATAGATGGGGTGAGAGATAGACGGGGTGAAAGATAGATAGGGTGAGAGATAGACGGGGTGAGAGATAGACGGGGTGAGAGATAGATGGGGTGAGAGACGGGGTGAGAGATAGAGGGGTGAGAGATAGATGGGGTGAGAGATAGACAGAGAAAGAGAGAAAACTAGAGAGTTTTTGTAAAACTTATAGGAAGTGCTGTCGTATGCTATTCCCACCGGTTGTGTATAATTACATGAGATTAGAGGAGACGTTCCTGGTCTCCATCCAAACACACATGATGCTCCTCCTACAGCCAGCCTCTGACATTAATAACATACTCTTTAAGGTTACGTCCCAAATCACAGTCTATTCCCTGTCTAGGGCACTATGTTTGACCAGGGCTTTGATAAAAAGTAGTGCACTAAAAAGGCAATAGCTAGTCATTTGGGACACACACCTGCTCTTTAAGACTATTTAAAAGTGCACAGCCTACTATGATGAGGCAAAGTCCAGACATGCAGGCATGGTTAGTCCAATGCTGGTGAGTAACTGCTGGTATAGATGGTGGTAGTAATGCTAGCTCTGCACCCCCCCCCCCCCCCCCCCCCCCACACACACACACACAAGCACACACATTTATGTGAAAAATGGGGATGTCAAAATGGGGACACACCTTTCCAGACACAAACACACCCTCTCTACCTTACCTGTAGACGGTGTGGTCGTATGCCTCGGCGGAGGGGTATCCCAGCATGCCACACACCACACGGCTGCCGCTGAGGTCCCAGCCCTGGTCGCACACATGACGCCACCTCCCAGCATGCTTCACTTCCAAAACGCCCTCTGACAGCAAGCCGGTGCGGACGCCTGTCAGAACAGGCCGGAGACGTACCTCCTCCAGCCTCACCCTACTGGCCGCCTGGGGGAGGGGAGAGGAGGGGGAGGGGGGATAGGAGATGGAGATGGGGAGGAATGGGGGAGGGGAGGGGAGGGGAGGGGGAGGGGGACGGGGGATAGGAGATGGGGATGGGGAGGAATGGGGGAGGGGAGGGGAGGGGAGAGGAAGAGGAGGAGGAGGAAGGGGGAGGGGGGATAGGAGAGAAGGGATGGGGAGGAATGGGGGAGAGGACAGAACAGAATCCAACTTTAATTGCCATCGCAGTCTCTACACAACAAGGACATGAAGGAACAAACACATTGAAAACAGTGTGTGTGTGTGTGTGTGTGTGTGTGTGTGTGTGTGTGTGTGTGCGTGTATATCAAAAGTTTTGGGTAGAACCTTAGAAATGTCCTTGTTTTTTAAATAAAACATTTATGCCCATTAAAATAACATCAAATTGATCAGAAATACAGTGTAGACATTGTTAATGTTGTAAATTACTATTGTAGCTGAAAACGGCTACAATAGCTTCATTAAATAGTACCCGCAAAACACCAGTCTCAACGTCAACAGTGAAGAGGCGACTCCGGGATGCTGGCCTTCTAGACAGAGTTGAAAAAAAAAAAAGCCATATCTCAGACTGGCCAATAAAAAGAAAAGATTGAGATGGGCAAAAGAACACAGACACTGGACAGAGGAACTCTGCCTAGAAGGCCAGCATCCCGGAGTCGCCTCTTCACTGTTGACGTTGAGACTGGTGTTTTGTGGGTACTATTTAATGAAGCTGCCAGTTGAGGACTTGTGAGGCGATTCTAATGTACTTGTCCTCTTGCTCAGTTGTGCACCGGGGCCTCCCACCCCTTTTTCTATTCTGGTTAGAGCCAGTTTGCGCTGTTCTGTGAAGGGAGTAGTACACAGCGTTGTACGAGATCTTCAGTTTCTTGTCAATTTCTCGCATGGAACATTTCTTAGAACAAGAATAGACTGACGAGTTTCAGAAGAAAGGCCTTTGTTTCTGGCCATTTTGAGCCTGTAATCAAACCCACAAATGCTGATGCTCCAGACATTCAGCTAGTGTAAAGAAGGCCCGTTTTATTGCTTCTTTAATCAGGACAACGGTTTTCAGCTGTGCTAATGTAACAGTATAGCTTCCGTCCCTCTCCTCGCCCCTACCTGGGCTCAAAACAGGGACCCTCTGCACACAGTAACAACGGCCTCCCAAAAAGCACCGTTACCCATCGCGCCACAAAAGACGCGGCCCCTTGCAGAGCAAGCGGAACAACTACTTCAAGGTCTCAGAGCGAGTGATGTCACCGATTGAAACGCTATTAGCGTGCACCCCGCTAACTAGCTAGCCATTTCACATCGGTTACACTAACATAATTGCAAAATTGTTTTCTAATGATCAATTAGCCTTTTAAAATGATAAACTGGGATTAGCTAACACAACGTGCCATTGGAACACAGGAGTGATGGTTGCTGATAATGGGCCTCTGTACGCCTCTGTAGATATTCCATTAAAAATCAGCCGTTTCCAGCTACAATAGTCATTTACAACATTAACAATGTCTACACTGTATTTCTGATCAATTTGATGTTATTTTAATGGACAAAAAAGGTGCATTTCTTTCAAAAACAAGGACATTTATAAGTGACCCCAAACTGTTGAAGGGTAGTGTATATATATGTGTGTATACAGTATGTGTGTATAATGTGTGTATATGTATGTGTATATGTGTGTGTGTATCTATATATGTGTGTAATGTGTGTATAACCTGTGTGTGTGTGTATTACGTTCCAAAACAGTGGTAAGGTCATGAACTTAGCCTCAGTAGATAAGATGTTACGAGGTCTAACAGATGGGTAGGTGATAGATGTTACGAGGTCTAACAGATGGTAGGTGATAGATGGGCTGGTCTTTCCTCTGTGGAGGCTCTGCAAACAGCCCTGTGTTTAGGGAGTTGGGTCTGTTTACCTACTAGAGGTTGAGGCCTGAAGGTGAGGGATACTGCCCATTATGAATTGGATCCGGAACAGCCCTGTGTTTAGGGAGTTGGGTCTGTTTACCTACTAGAGGTTGAGGCCTGAATGTGAGGGATACTGCCCATTATGAATTGGATCCGGAAAAGGCCTGGTTTTAGGGCCGTCTGTAATTACGGCGTGCCTATCGGGCTGTGGGCTCCTGGCCCCACCAATCAGCTTCCTGTACCCCGGGAGTTGCCATGGGGCTACTTGAGGCGACCGTGGATAGGTACAGTACAGTAGTGTTGGGGTGTTGAGTGTGTGGGGGCAGGTGTGTGTGTGGGGGGGAGGGTTGAGTGTATGTTTGTGAATGTGAGAGAGAGAAAGGGGAAGGAAGAGAGAGGCAGAGCAAGACAGAGAGAATGAGAGAAAGGGGAAGCCAGAGAGAGGCAGAGCAAGACAGAGAGAATGAGAGAAAGGGGAAGCCAGAGAGAGGCAGAGCAAGACAGAGAGAATGAGAGAAAGTGTTTTTCGTCACCTGTCCGTCTGTGATGTCAACGTTGGGGATTTCTGCCTCTGGTTCAACATGGTTCCCACTGGGCTGCCTCAGGATCTCTGCCTCCCATCTGGCCGCCTGTGGTCCGGTCCGCCCCACATCCTGGGCCTGCCTGTAGGCTGCACCATTCCCCAGCCGGGGGGGGATCTGATGCCCCTGGGGCACGGCCGGGTTCTCCTGTCTCGTCCTGGCCTCCCCTCCCGCCTGACTCTGGCCGTTCCGGGTACGCAAGTGGATATCATGACCCCGACGCTGTTGCCGTGAACTTTGACCCTGACCTCTGGGGGTGTTGCGGTGGAGGGCGATCTCATGACCCCTTCTCCCGGGGGATGTGATGTGAGCAGGGGGAGGAGGGGCCACCCTGTCTTGGACTGTGGATAGACGTGGCGGTGTGGAGAGGTTGGGGATCCTCTGTGGTCGGGCCGAGGCCACTGGGACGGCCAGGGATGTGGGGGAGCCCTCTACCTGGTTAGGGGAGTAGTGGACCCTCCTCTGGGTGCTACAGACGATACCCAGGTCCTCAGAGTGGGTGCAGTCATTTATCCCCCAGCCGTTGGAGTGACAGTCAGACAGGGAGAGCTCCGTCCCCATGCAGTGCACGTTATCCAACCAGATCAGACCTAATGGGAGAAGAAGGGGCACACTTCCTCGTTAGCAGCCAATCAAGAGTGATCAATAAGATACAACTGATTCTCCCAGTTGACCAGCCCACATAAGTAAAGGTTGAACCGATGTCACGAAACACAATCTCCAGACAGGCAGAAGACGGGCAACAGTGGCGCTCTCTTGTGAAAGCCTTAAGTTCCAGCAACAAAGAGGATTATTAAGGAAGTAAGGTGTTACCGTACCTTGTCCTTCCCCAAACTTAGAGCTGTGAGCCCAGGTGAGACTGCGTGAGAAGCCCAGCTCTCGACACACCACGTTGGCCAGGTTAATATCCACCTCGTCATCACACACCGTCCCCCACGCCCCGTTATAGAACACCTCTACTCGACCCTCGTTGGGGCCCCGCCTCTCACCTGCCAGGCGCACCCTCGGCCCTGATCCCTGGGCGAGGGAGGGGGAGAGGAGGGGGAGGAGGAGGGAACTCACACACAAGAGGAGGCCCAACATCCTTACTCAGTCTGGAACTGAGAGATCACGAGAGACAGAGAGAGACAAAGAGGGAGATAGAGAGAGACAGACAGAGAGGGAGACAGAGAGAGTGATAGAGACAAAGAGGGAGATAGAGAGAGACAGACAGAGAGGGAGACAGAGACAGAGAGGGAGAGAGAGAGAGAGAGAGAGCGACAGAGAGAGCGACAGAGAGAGAAACAGAGACAGAGAGAGACAAAGAGGGAGATAGAGAGAGACAGACAGAGAGGGAGCAGAGACAGAGAGGGAGAGGGAGAGGGAGAGAGAGAGAGAGCATATCACTTAAAATCATGCACAAAAAATACATTGTTTCTCAGACACTTGTGAAAATCACATAAAACCAATAAACACTATTGTAAATTACCGACATGAAAAGCCTTTTGAAATGCTAGTTTTTTAGTGCACCAACCCCCAGTAGAACCCTCAGATCAGATGGAAACATTCCACTGTGGAAACATGCCATTAGTCAGGCACCTCCGTGTATCCAACGGCTTTACAGCCAGAGAACAGACCCCGAAGCACAGCGGAAATAACACTGATAAGAAAAGCACAGAGGCACTCAGTGTCTCTGCCTGCGTTCCAAATGGCACCCTATTCCCTACATAGTGCACTGCTTTAGACCAGAGCCCTATGGCACTCAAATGGTACCCTATTCCCTACATAGTGCACTACTTTAGACCAGAGCCCTATGGCACTCAAATAGCACCCTATTCCCTACATAGTGCACCACTTTAGACCAGAGCCCTATGGCACTCAAATAGCACCCTATTCCCTACATAGTGCACTACTTTAGACCAGAGCCCTATGGCACTCAAATAGCACCCTATTCCCTACATAGTGCACTACTTTAGACCAGAGCCCTATGGCACTCAAATGGCACCCTATTCCTTACATAGTGCACTACTTTAGACCAGAGCCCTATGGCACTCAAATGGCACCCTATTCCCTACATAGTGCACTACTTTTGACCAGAGCCCTATGGTCCCATAGTGCACTATATAGGGAATAAGGTGCCATTAGGGAGTTAACCAGAAAGGGGAAGAGAGTAGCGACCGACCAAAGCTAAAATCAGCGCGGTTAGCCGGGCCGCGCCACAGAGGCCCGTCCACAAACCCTCAAACATCCCTATGTCTCGTTATACTGAGACAGCCAGGCAGGCAAATAAACAGGGCCTTAGAAATGCCTGCACACACAAACAACAGAGTATCAGGCTGCTACTGTGTGTAAGATGAGCTGCATCTCAATGCTCTGAATACTGGCTTCCTCTCCTCGTCTCCTTGCCTTCATCTGCACTCATATGAAGATCCAGAACAGGTGAGAGTATGGATGACTGCACTTTCATCTGTCCGGTGCTTTCGCATCACGTTTACATCAGTGCAGATGAAGGGAATGAGACAAAGACAGGAAAGGAGAAGAGGAGGTAGTAATCCACTGTAGAGTATTGAGACACATCCACAGTCAAATTAGTGGAAGGTTACAGTGTTGGGTAACATTTGGTTCTAGACAAGACAAGACAAGGGAAGCACAACACTGGAGAATCTAAATGCTGTAACCATGAAGCTAGAGAGGAGAGAGAAGAGGGTGAGAGAGGAGAGGGGGAGAGAGGAGGAGAGGAGAAGTGGAGAAAGGAGGAGAGAAGTGGGAGAGAGGAAGAGAGGAGAACGAAGGAAGAGAGGAGAGAGGTGGGAGAGAGGAGGAGAGGAGGAGAGGAGAAGAGGAGAACGGAGGAGAGAGGTGGGAGAGAGGAGGAGAGGAGAACGCAGGAGGAGAGGAGAGAGGTGGGAGAGAGGAGGAGAGGAGAACGCAGGAGGAGGGGAGAACACAGGAGGAGAGGAGAGAGGTGGGAGAGAGGAGGAGAGGAGAACGCAGGAGGAGAGGAGAGAGGTGGGAGAGAGGAGGAGAGGAGAACGCAGGAGGAGGGGAGAACACAGGAGGAGAGGAGAGAGGTGGGAGAGAGGAGGAGAGGAGAACGCAGGAGGAGGGGAGAACACAGGAGGAGAGGAGAGAGGTGGGAGAGAGGAGGAGAGGAGAGAGGGGGGAGAGAGGAGGGGAGCAAAAAAGAAGAGAAGAAAAGTGGGGGGGAGTGAGACCCAGCGAGAGATGGAGAGATGGAGAGATGGAAGAAGACAGGAGGAGAAGAGGACTGGAGAGAAGAGAAGGGAAGAGTGAAGACAGAAGAGATGGAGAGATGGAAGAAGACAGGAGGAGAAGAGGACTGGAGAGAAGAGAAGGGAAGAGTGAAGACAGAAGAGATGGAGGTAAATGACAGATGATAGGAGGGAGATAAATAGATAGAAAGATAACAGAAATATGAGAGAAAGAACAAATTAAAAGAGCGAGGAGAGAGAATGAAGAAGGGATGGGATGAGTAAAAGTGAACTAAATAAATTCATAACTCACCTGGCAGTTGTGCTCTGTCTCGGAGTCACCAGCTCTCTCTCTCTCTCTGTCTCGGAGTCACCAGCTCTCTCTCTGTCTCGGAGTCACCAGCTCTCTCTCTGTCTCGGAGTCACCAGCTCTCTCTCTCTCTGTCTCGGAGTCACCAGCTCTCTCTCTCTCTGTCTCGGAGTCACCAGCTCTCTCTCTCTGTGTCTCGGAGTCACCAGCTCTCTCTCTCTGTCTCGGAGTCACCAGCTCTCTCTCTCTCTGTCTCGGAGTCACCAGCTCTCTCTCTCTCTGTCTCGGAGTCACCAGCTCTCTCTCTCTGTCTCGGAGTCACCAGCTCTCTCTCTCTCTGTCTCGGAGTCACCAGCTCTCTCTCTCTCTGTCTCGGAGTCACCAGCTCTCTCTCGCTGGGACGGAATGGGTGAGTGAATGAAAGAAAGAGGGCAGGAAGACTTGTCTGGCTTTCTCTCTGTTCTCTCCCTCCCTCTTTCTCTGTCACTCCCTCGTTTTAGTCACTTTCTCCATCCCTCCCATTTTTTCTCCATTATGTAAAAGTAATTTTTTCTCCATTTGGTCCTGTGCTGGTCCTTTCACTGAACCCCTCCCCTCCACTCACACCTGTTACCCTTAAAAAAAGGTGTTTATTTATTTAACCTTTATTTAACTAGGCAAGTCAGTTAAGAACAAATTCCTATTTACAATGACAGCCTACCGGGGAACAGTGGGTTAACTGCCTTGTTCAGGGGCAGAGTGACAGATTTGTACTTTGTCAGCCCAGGGATTCCAGGTAGCCTAGCTCTGACCAATAGACTACCTGCCGCCACAAATCCACCTACCTAGCCTTACCCCCTCTGCCCACCCAACCAGGAGCCCCAAATCTATCACTACAAGGTGAGCACATGCTTTGGTTGACTACACCTCTCTCTCTCTCTCTCTCTCTCTCTCTCTCTCTCTCTCTCTCTCTCTCTCTCTCTCTCTCTCTCTCTGCCCCCTCTCTCTCTCTCTGTCCCCCCCTCTCTATCCCCCCTCTTCCCCCCTCGCTCTCCCCCTCCTCTCTCTCCCCCCCCCCCTCCTCTCTCTCTCTCTCTCTCTCTCTCTCTCTCTCTCTCTCTCTTCCTTCTCCTCTCTCTCTCAGTCTAATTGTACAGAAGGATCCTGGGCTCAAACCAACACCCACAATTAGTGGTGCAGTGAAATAAATACATGCTCTTCAGCAATAACCTGCTGAAAACTGTTGCTCCCCCCTCTTTCCCTTTTTCATTTTCCTTCACTATTTATATCTGTCAATTTATTCTCCCTGTTGTTTCTCTCTCTCTCCCTCTCCCTGTCTCTCTCTCTCTTTCTCTCCCTGTCTCTCTCTCTCTTTCTCTCCCTGTCTATCT
>NC_143034.1:14660000-14772500 GCF_057628025.1 Oncorhynchus mykiss
CTCAAAGTGCACGTATGAACGACTCAACTCAAAGTGCACATATGAACGACTCAACTCAAAGTGCACATATGAACGACTCAACTCAAAGTGCACATATGAACGACTCAACTCAAAGTGCACATATGAACGACTCAACTCAAAGTGAAGACAAGAGGATGACGTGGTCTAGAAACAGTCCACAGCTCCTGTCCCCAAGCCCAGGCACCTGTGTAGATCAGGGCTGTAGGTACACTGCCTTGCAAAAGTAGTCCTGCTCCTTGGATTTATTCACATTGTATTGTTACAAAGTAGTATTCAAATGGATTTAATTGTAAAAAAATTAATCTGCAATCTACGCAAAATACTCTGTAATGTCAAAGAGGAAGAGAAAAGTGAATTATTTCTGAAGGGAAAATACATCAATCTAGTTGTTGCGTAACTATTCAGCTCTCTGAGTTAATACATGTTAGAAACACCTTTGGCAGCGATTACAGCTGTGAGTCTTCTTGGGTAAGTCTCTAAGAGCTTCACACACCTGGATTGTGCAACATTAGCCCATTATTCTGTTCAGAATTCCTCAAGCTTTGTCAAGATGTTGGGGATCATGGCTAGACAGAAATGGCCAAGTCTTGCCATAGATTGTCAAACAGATTTAATTCAAAACGGTAACTAGGCCACTCAGGAACATTCACTGTCTTCTTGGTAAGCAGCTCCAGTGTAGATGTGGCCTTGTGTTGTAAGACTCCTGCTGAAAGGTGAATTCCTCTCCCAGAGTGTGGTGTAAAGCAGGGTTTCCTCTAGGATTCTGCCTGTGCTTAGCTCCACCCCTTTTCATTTTACCCTGAAAAACACCCTAGTATTTGCCGATGACAAGCATACCCATACCATGATGCAGCCACCACCATGCTTGAAAATAAAAGGTGATGTCAGTGATCTAACAATTTTTTCAGAATGGCACAAATTCCCCGATATCAGGGTACTCATGTCAACATGTTTGCTTTCAGAGCATATTTGATCCCTATTTATAAGGGATGGGATCAGTGATGTGGTGTGTTGGATTTGCCCCAAACATAAGGCTTTGCATTTAGGCCAAAACGTTTATTCCTTTTCAGTACTGTTTTGCAGTATTACTTTAGTGGCTTGTTGCGTACATGAATGTTTTGGAATATTTGTATTCTATATACTTGTATTCTTCTTTTCACACATTTAAGTAATCATTGTGGAGTCACTACAATGTTGTTGATCCATCCTCAGTTTTCTCCTATCACAGTCACTGAACTCTGTAACTGTTTTAAAGTCACCAATGGCCTCATGGTAACATCCCTGAGCAGGTTCCTTCCTGTCCTGCAGCTCAGTTCAGAAGGACGACTGTATCCCTGAGCAGGTTCCTTCCTGTCCTGCAGCTCAGTTCAGAAGGACGACTGTATCCCTGAGCGGGTTCCTTCCTGTCCTGCAGCTCAGTTCAGAAGGACGACTGTATCTTTGATGTGCCTGGGTGGGTTAATACATCATCCACAGCATCATTATTAACTTGGTCAGGCTTAAAGAGATATTCAATGTCTGATTTGTTATTGTTACCCATCTACCAATCACTGGCCTTCTTCATGAGGCTTTCTCAAAGCTCCCTGCTCTTTGTGGCTGAATCTTGACTGAGGGACCATACAGATGTTGTATGAATGGGGGACAGAGGATGGGTTAGTCATTCAACCACTGTTATTTCACACAGACTGAGCCCGTATTAGGTTTGCCTAAACAAAGCGTCTGTATACTTACGCAACGACCAGATTTGAGTTGACATTTTTATGAATCTTTTTATTTTTTTATTTACATTTTTCTTCCATTTTGACATTCCAGAGTTATTTCAGTAGGTTATTGACCAAAAATTACATTTAAATCCAGTTTACTTCCACGTTTAAAGATAATAAAATGTGAAGTAATCCAAGGGGTATGAATACTGTATCAAGGTACTGTATCAAGAGCGCAGATCTAGGATCAGATCCCCTCTGACCGGACCCTGTCCACGTCATCTAATCAGACCCTTCCTGACCCCACCCTGTCCATGTCATCTTATCAGACCCCCCCTGACCCCACCCTGTCCATGTCATCCTATCAGACCCCTCCTGACCCCACCCTGTCCATGTCATCTTATCAGACCCCCCCTGACCCCACCCTGTCCATGTCATCTTATCAGACCCCCCCTGACCCCACCCTGTCCATGTCATCCTATCAGACCCCTCCTGACCCCACCCTGTCCATGTCATCTTATCAGACCCCTCCTGACCCCACCCTGTCCATGTCATCTTATCAGACCCCCCCTGACCCCACCCTGTCCATGTCATCTAATCAGACCCCTCCTGACCCCACCCTGTCCATGTCATCTTATCAGACCCCCCTGACCCCACCCTGTCCATGTCATCTTATCAGACCCCCCCTGACCCCACCCTGTCCATGTCATCTTATCAGACCCCCCCTGACCCCACCCTGTCCATGTCATCTTATCAGACCCCCCCTGACCCCACCCTGTCCATGTCATCCTATCAGACCCCTCCTGACCCCCCCCCCCCCTGACTCCACCCTGTCCATGTCATCTTATCAGACCCCCCCTGACCCCACCCCCTGACTCCACCCTGTCCATGTCATCTTATCAGACCCCCCTGTCAGACCCCCCCGTCAGACCCCTCTGTCAGACCCCCCCCTGTCAGACCCCCCTGACCCCACCCTCCATGTCTAAAAGGCAATTATAAATCACTCCTACTCAGAGCTGCTGTGTACATATATATTTGTTTACCTTTATTTAACTAGACAAGTCAGTTAAGAACAAAATCTTATTTATGATGGCCTACCGGGGAACAGTGGGTTAACTGCCATTTTCAAGAGCAGAACAACCTTGGGATTTGATCCAGCAACCTTTCGGTTACTGGCCCAATGCACTAACCACTAGGCTACCTGCCGACCCAAAAATACGTATGGTCCCTGGATAGAGAGGAAAGCAATATGGTGAAAACTCCTGGCCTATCAGAGGGCAGGGTTGACCTACCACCATGTTGCTTATTTATCCCATTCTCTCAGATCTACACAGGTTGACTAGACAAGCGGGTGCTACTACTGGAATACATCAAACAAGTGGAGAGACTAGAGTGATCCAGGAGGGGTTTGGGAAACACTGAATTAGAGTCTAGGAATCACAGAACGTTGGTGGATCACATGGTTTCCAGTTGTTTGATGCCATTCCATTTGCTCCGTTCCAGACGTTATTATGAGCCGTCCTCCCCTCAGCAAGTTCTACTGCTCGGGATTGATTCAGGACTGGGCCAACAGCCAACCTTTCTCTTACCACAGCGCCACAGCTCCACCTAGTGGAGAGACTGGAGAACTGATACCTCGTAAAACTTTCCCCAAACCAACAGCACCTTGGTGCTTTACAGACAGCTCTGTTGAAGTTTAGAGGGTATTAAATGAAACTGTCATCTTGATAACAGTAACTGTTTTACAGACTCTAGCTTGACCCTGTGTTAATGAGCTCTTTGTAATAAACACACACACCCACACACATCCACACACACACACCCACACAAACGAGGCCTGAAGGCACAACCCACATTGAGTTTACAGTAACAATGGAGAGAGGTGGAAGGTCCTCAACCAACAGTAACAATGGAGAGAGGTGGAAGGTCCTCAACCAACAGTAACAATGGAGAGAGGTGGAAGGTCCTCAACCAACAGTAACAATGGAGAGAAGTGGAAGGTCCTCAACCAACAGTAACAATGGAGTCATAAGAAAGGAGCATCATAAACTACTACTCAGACTGTCATGGCCATTCTGAAGACTTTCATTGTGTTATTCTACAGTGGAACAAACAGCACTATTTCAATACACCAATCAGTCTTCCTGCTTTGGTAAAACAACCTAGGAAGTGTTCAGTACACTGACTAAATACATATCATGAATGTCACTTAGCCAGTTTTCCTAAAATCTGCTATGGTCAATTAGTACTTTCACCTATACAAAATAAACCACACATTGTTCTGCCTTTTGTAAATATGTATACACCTGCCTTACAATACATATATGTTTACAACCTGTTAAATAGACAATCATTAGACAATGACCATCATCATACAGAGTTATTTATTGACATCATCAAATCACAGCACACACACACAGCAACTCAGATTTGGATGGAACTTACACAATGATTTGAGGAAATGATCAGTCCTAAAACAATGCAAGTCTGTGTGTATACAACATGCACAGTACAATGAAATCACACTGTAGTGCATAAATTCATTACTAGAATCAAAACAAGTATTTCTGTGCCCTTAAAAGTTACACTGGGCTGTAGGTTGGGATGGAGATCAGGGGATTAGTTCAGGAGGGACCCCATCCTTCATATGACATGCTGGGGGCTCCCAAGGCTCACTCCAGACTCTGGGCCCCTGGGGGTCAAAGAGAATCTGACTGTTAGAGAGGAAACACACCAGAACAACGGCCGAGTGCTTTTGACCAGAATATCGGCCATTCATTTTTGTTCATTTCCCGACTACTCTACATTTCGGTCCAAAACCTCTACAATATATTAGCTCATAAACTATGTAAGTCATTACTAAAGTAAAATATTTACAGGTGATTGGCCCGATGGTGAGCGGCTTGAGGCGGATGGACTTGGACACAGAGCGGGATCTCCTCCTGGAACACACCTGTAGAGAGAGAAACCAACCACTAAGTCAGAGTGACCAAACACTAAGTCAGAGAGACCAAACACTAAGTCAGAGTGACCAAACACTAAGTCAGAGAGACCAAACACTAAGTCAGAGAGACCAAACACTAAGTCAGAGAGACCAACCACTAAGTCAGAGTGACCAAACACTAAGTCAGAGAGACCAACCACTAAGTCAGAGAGACCAAACACTAAGTCAGAGAGACCAAACACTAAGTCAGAGTGACCAAACACTAAGTCAGAGAGACCAAACACTAAGTCAGAGTGACCAAACACTAAGTCAGAGAGACCAACCACTAAGTCAGAGAGACCAACCACTAAGTCAGAGAGACCAAACACTAAGTCAGAGTGACCAAACACTAAGTCAGAGAGACCAAACACTAAGTCAGAAAAACACTGAGTCAGAGACCAACCACTAAGTCAGAGAGACCTGAAAGCCCAAGGAGAGAGTTAAATGAGTCTGAGAAGAACATCAGGACTCACTGGAGTGCAGGAGGAGCTCCCCTGGTCACACAGGCTGAGTCTGCAGTGCAGGAATATGTAACGGTATTCCCCCTGCAGTAGAGCAGAGAACGAAGCCCTGAGGGACGAGCCACTTTCCTCCACTGTCACCTGGGTACGATTTGTAGGACACCTGGGAGAAGAGCCAAGAAACAGCAAAGGTTTCAAGGCATGCACGGCTACACAGACCGTACACAGCAACAAACACACCATACTTCACACACAAAACAAACACACACGGACATGCAAACAGCCGATGAACAGAGTCATGGACCTGTCCTGAATCATGTAGGTCCGTGGGAGATTATCAGGGCTGGGGGATTCCGTGGTGTAGCAGTCTTCCAGAACAACAACAAAACGTTCTGCCTCGGACTCCTCTACGGACACGCCCACGTGCAGGGAGGAACCCGCAATCAGGGTGACTGGCTGACCAGCTGGGTAAGGCTGTGTGTAGTTGGAGTCGCGGTACAGAGACATGGAGGCCTTGGCCTTGGCACCGACTCGGACAACTTCATGATCAGTTCTGTGAAGAGGTACAAAGGTACATAGAGGTGACGCTACAAATCAAACTTTATGAACATTAAAATAACAGTTGAATGTTCACAATGATGGCACTGTTAGACTAAACAGTTCCAAAGGGGTTCTTTGGCTGTCCCCATAGGAGAACCCTTTCTGGTTCCAGGTTGAACCTGTTTTGGTTCTAGGTAGAACCCTCTGTGGAGAGGGTTCTATATGGAACTCAAAATAATAATATAGCTGAAACCAAAAGGTTTCTGCCTGGAACCAAAAGGGGTTATTCAAAGGGTTCTCCTATGGGTTCTCCTATGGGTTCTCCTATGGGGACAGCCGAAGAATCCTTCTAGGTTCTAGATATCACTTTTTTTATATAATAGTGTCGTCTGCACAAAGACAACAGAATAAACAGAATGGACTTTCTGCATATTTTCTCACAGTGGGAGAGGTCTGATGGCCACATCCAGACTGCTCTCTGTCTCCAGAGGATAGACACAGGAGAAGGGAAAGCCGAAGGGTCGGGAGCCGTTCCTCCCATCTACTGGATAAACAAATAAACTGTTGGAGTAGACAGCATGGGTGGTGTTTGTCTGGGAAAAAGGGAGGAGGGGGTTAAGAAACATGTCATATTCATGCATTTATTAGGCCTGCTTGAATTAGTGATGTGTAGACTACCGTGAGATCACAGGGATTTGTTTGACAATTAACCACCGTTAACACTAATGTCATGTCGTCTTCAGCCCTATTTATTTACCTGACCTTTATTTAAAGAGTCCTATTGAGACCAAGGTCTCGTGACCAGACCAGCAGCTATTACACATTAAACGGTAGAGACTCACACACTTCAGTCAAGGCAGGAGCATAGAAAACACAAAAATACAAAAACACAATTCAAAAAACAAGCAGAGGTTCCTCCGCCAACAATCTGAACTGAAAGGCACCACTGCATCCCGCGTAGCTCGGTTGGTAGAGTATGGCGCCAGAGTTGTGGGTTCGATTCCCACCAGGGACCGGTATGAAAGGTATCAACGTATCAACTCCCTACTGCAAGTGGCTCTGGATGAGAGCGTCTGCTAAATGTCAAATGTAACTGTGGGTTATTCTGAAGGTTGTTACATAAGTAAGATGTGAACCAACTAAAGTGTGTGTTTAGTAATAATTCACAAAACGTCTCCAGGGAAAATATTGGGGCAGCAATATAGAACCTTTTTGAGCATAAAGTGAAAATATTTCTCACCTCCAGAGTGTTTCCACAGTGTCCCTCCCGTCGCTCCACCTGGTACCACACTGAGCCGTTACGATCCTCGTGGGCGGAGCAGCGTCCGTCAGCCAGGTGGGCAGAGGAAGCATCCAGACCAGCAGCCTCCAGGTAAACATTTGGAAGGCCCACCTTCAGGAGGCTCCGCCCACACACCAGCTCTGGAGCTAAGTAAACCACTCAGGAGGTTATTTAAGCAATAAGGCGTGTGAACAGGTACATGTGTGAGACTGAGATCTCTGTGTTATACACCACGCAACACGGAATGCCTGCATACATCCCTCAGCCGTGGTATATTGGCCATATACCAAAAACCCCCAAGCTGCCTTATCAACCAATCATCATTCAGGGCTGGAACCCTGAATGTTGATTGGCTGAAAGCCACGGGTATGAGGAAACATGTATTTTTACTGTTCTAATTCCATTGGTAATCAGTTTATAATAGTAATAATGCACCTTGGGGGTTTGTGACATATGGCCAATATACCACGCCTCCTCTGACCTTATTGGTTAAAAGATACGCCTCTTAAAGATGCATCATTTCACCCCGAAATCTCTGCGTTTCATAGTGTTTGAAAAAAAGACAGATCTGACAATACAGTTTATATTTGTTCAGCACTCACCTTTCCTCTCACATCTCCAGTGTGTCTCATTGTCTCTCACACAGGCATCAAACACTCCACATGTGGAACACACCGTGGTGTTGACATCTGGAAGAGACAGAGGTAGTGTTAAATTACTTTGTTATGTCTAGTTATTTGAACACTCTTGATGTCTTTAAGAAACAGTGACAAGGACATTATGAGGTCATACCTGCACAGTGACAAGGACATTATGACGTCATACCTGCACAGTGACAAGGACATTATGACGTCATACCTGCACAGTGACAAGGACATTATGACGTCATACCTGCACAGTAGGCCATGTTGCATAGTGTTGTAGGGACAAACTTGTAGACATAGTAGTTTCCATAGCAGGCTTTGACATGGATGGGATTTTGCCTCCTGTAGCAGCAGTCATAATAATAGTGTCCACAGACGCTCCTCTGAACCACCCCGTCTAACAGCTGGGGATGAGCTAATGGAAGCCACAAGGGGATCTCCGTCCCACACATGTATTTCTCCACACACCTCTCTGGCATCTGAACACTGGTGTTCCCCAGGAACAGGCGATACCAGCCCTGCCAGTTGACAGACGAGTCACAGTGGTAGCCATTAGCTGGACCGTAGTTGGTGGTGGAACGCCAGTCGTCATTCAGTACAGAGTAGTGCAGGCAGGGGTCTGCACAGAGGGACGATCCACCAACACTGATACAGTCCTCTCCCACTGGACACCGTCTCCCCCCGCACTGAAACTGCACTGAACGGGAGTCACCAGGACTGGAGTGGAGGTTGTCTTCAGGAGGCACCAGGCAGTTGAAGGATCCGGGGGTGTTCTCACAGACCTGAGGAGGGCTGCAGGGTTGGTCTGGGAGGGAACACTCGTCAACGTCCACACAGCCCAGCTCCGAGGACCAGCCGTAACCTTGACGACAGCAGGAGCCTTTAGCGCAGAACTCAAGGTCGTAACAGGTGATGCCGTCGCCAACGAAGCCATCTTGACAGGTGCAAGTGACGGACCAGGTTTGGAAAGCATCTCCCCTCTCACGTTCCACAGGTGAGTCTAGGCAGGTGGCTTGGTCATGACACGCCTCACAACTGGTAACAACCGTACCTGAGAAAACAATTCCCCCATAAAGCTTATGACAAGACACTACATTCAATTTAATCAATGTGTGATATATTGGCCGTTATAAACTGGGTAGTTTGGGTCCTGGATGCTGATTGGTTGAAAGCTGTGGAATATAAGACATTATAGACTGGTTGGTTAGAGCCCTGAATGCTGATTGGATGACAGACGTGGTATTCAGACCGTATACCACGGGTATGAAAAAACAGCTCTAATTACGTTGGTAAACAGTTTATAATAGCAATAAGGCACCTTGAAGATTTGTGTTATATGTGCAATGTACAACAGGCTAAGAACAGCCCTTAGCCGGGGTATATTGGCCGTATACAACACCCCCTCGTGCCTTATTGCTTAAATATACCACAAGTATGATGCAAAATTACTTGTTTACTGTTATAATTACTTTGGTAACTAGTTTATAATAGAAATAATGCACATCAGGGGTTTGTGGTATATGGCCAATATGTCACTGCTAAGGGCTGTATCCAGGCACTCCCCTTCACATCGTGCCTAAAAACAACAACACATAAAACCTCACATAATTCTGCTAAAAAACAATGACAATTTATCTCATCCAGTGGTACAGTTGAAGTCATTAGTTTACATACACTTTAACCAAATACATTTAAACTCAGTTCTTCACAATTCCTGACATTTCATCCTAGTAAAAATTCCCTGTTTTAGGTCAGTTAGGATCACCACTTTATTTTAAGAATGTGAAATGTCAGAATAATAGTAGAGAGAATGATTTATTTCAGCTTTTATTTCTTTCATCACATTCCCAGTGGGTCAGAAGTTTACACACACTCAATTAGTATTTGGTAGCATTGCCTTTAAATTGTTTAACTTGGGTCAAACGTTTTGGGTAGCCTTCCACAATAAGTTGGGTGAATTTTGGCCCATTCCTCCTGACAGAGCTGGTGTAACTGAGTCAGGTTTGTCTGCCTTCTTGCTTGCACACATTGCTTTATTCTTGCACACAAAGCATCACCCATAACCTGCACTGGGGAGCAACAGTATATATATAACCTGCACTGGGGAGCAACAGTATATATATAACCTGCACTGGGGAGCAACAGTATATATATAACCTGCACTGGGGAGCAACAGTATATATATATAACCTGCACTGGGGAGCAACAGTATATATATAACCTGCACTGGGGAGCAACAGTATATATATAACCTGCACTGGGGAGCAACAGTATATATATAACCTGCACTGGGGAGCAACAGTATATATATATAACCTGCACTGGGGAGCAACAGTATATATATAACCTGCACTGGGGAGCAACAGTATATATATAACCTGCACTGGGGAGCAACAGTATATATATAACCTGCACTGGGGAGCAACAGTATATATATATAACCTGCACTGGGGAGCAACAGTATATATATAACCTGCACTGGGGAGCAACAGTATATATATAACCTGCACTGGGGAGCAACAGTATTCTGTGTGAAGCTCTCCATCCGTTCCCTAAATGAGAATCAACCCTTTACCTGAGCTGTCTGCAGTAACATGCTTAAAGAACAGGAGCACCATCAGAACACCCGATGACATCATTCTGTTCAGCTTCTCTTCAGATCAGACACACGGCTGGAAAATAAAGAATAAAAAAATAATATCAAATATTTTGGCCTAAAAGTCTCCATCAGGGTCAAAACATGATAAAGGCTAACGAGCGAAACAAACACGTTTTAGTTTTATAATTGAAGAAGCGTTTAAAAATAACAAATGATCAACTTCCACTTCCTGAGTTCCTGAATTCACTTCACTTGTGGCAAAATCAAACAATAAAATGTGAAGTATTTTCATGCAGAAGGAATAAGATATAGTTGAAACTATGGAAAAAGACATCGCTCACTTACCAATCAGCATATGATGGATTTGACCATTGAGCTAGAGAATATATCCAGTAGTTTTTCAGGGGAGGAGGAGGGGGTGGTGGGGCGCATCATGTGACTACAGTAAAAGGGATATTGTTTTTAACGGAGTTACTAATTAATCGTTACTAATTAACTATTAGAAATATAATCTATGCCAGTTAGCCTTGTGCCAATGTGCCCATGGTGATGACACTGAAACATTGAACAACTGAATAAAGTGTATTGTTTAAAGCCGTGTTTCCCAATACCAAACGGGGGGGGGGGGGGGGGGCAGGGGGGGTTACATTTCGCCCTAGCACCGAACACATTTGATTCAGCTAATCAACTCACCATCAATCAAATTTGACTTGAATCAGGTATGTTAGCACATTGGAAAAATGTGTCCCCGTTCGGGTCCCCAGGACCAGGATTGGGAAACACGGCTTTAAAGGGACATTTCACTCGTAAATGAAAGACTTTCAGACCTCAAAAGTAGACTGGTTTCAAGGTTTCAAGATGAAACCCACAACATTGGTTGTGTAGATCATGCCATATGCCTCAATCCAAAGGGTTTTCTCCAGTGCTGATCTTTTCCATTCACTCTGACATGAGTTAACTTTGGAAGTCTGAAAACTGAAAACGTCTGACAACCTTTTAGTTGAAGGTGTAATGTCCCTTTAATCACTGTGTGGAGCTGAACTAATGAGCTCATCACTCCGAGTGTTATGTTGGTCTGTCATTGATAATAAGTCATGACCATAGGTCATACTGGTCGGAGCCAGAAGGGCCCATTGGGCGGGAGCCTATCGGTCGTCATTATGGGCGAGTGGTAAAGTCAGAAGCTCCGCCTCTTTCAAAAATGTTTCTTCTTCTAATCTGAATTTAAACCTAACCTTAACCTCACTGCTTACTGTATGTCTAACCATGACTTTAAATGAAGACCAACCTCACTGCTTACTGTATGTCTAACCATGACTTTAAATGTAGACCAACCACACTGCTTACTGTATGTCTAACCATGACTTTAAATGAAGACCAACCACACTGCTTACTGTATGTCTAACCATGACTTTAAATGAAGACCAACCTCACTGCTTACTGTATGTCTAACCATGACTTTAAATGTAGACCAACCACACTGCTTACTGTATGTCTAACCATGACTTTAAATGAAGACCAACCTCACTGCTTACTGTATGTCTAACCATGACTTTAAATGAAGACCAACCACACTGCTTACTTTATGTCTAACCATGACTTTAAATGAAGACCAACCACACTGCTTACTGTATGTCTAACCATGACTTTAAACAAAGACTAAAAATCCCATTTTGATTTCCTCTTTCTCTAGCCCAGGTGTTTCCCAGGGATCCAAAGAGAGGCACGTTTTTGGCTTCGCCCCTGTACTAACACAGCTGATTCAAATCAAATGCTTGATGATGATGATGATGATGATGATGATGATGATGATGTCGATTAGTGGAATGAAGTGTGTGAGTGCTGGGGTAAACACAACAATGTATATCCCTTTGGGTCCCAAGGACCAGGACTGAGAAACAATGAGTGGTGTGAGGCAGAATGATGTACCAGTACACCCCCTGGACAGGACACTAGTCTATCTCCTGTTTCTGTAGGGTGAGGCAGCTTGATGTACCAGTACACCCCCTGGACAGGACACTAGTCTATCTCCTGTTTCTGTAGGGTGAGGCAGCTTGATGTACCAGTACACCCCCTGGACAGGACACTAGTCTATCTCCTGTTTCTGTAGGGTGAGGCAGCTTAATGTACCAGTACACCCCCTGGACAGGACACTAGTCTATCTCCTGTTTCTGTAGGGTGAGGCAGAATGATGTAACAGTACACCCCCTGGACAGGACACTAGTCTATCTCCTGTTTCTGTAGGATGAGGCAGCTTGATGTACCAGTACACCCCCTGGACAGGACACTAGTCTATCTCCTGTTTCTGTAGGGTGAGGCAGAATGATGTACCAGTACACCCCCTGGACAGGACACTAGTCTATCTCCTGTTTCTGTAGGGTGAGGCAGCTTGATGTACCAGTACACCCCCTGGACAGGACACTAGTCTATCTCCTGTTTCTGTAGGGTGAGGCAGCTTGATGTACCAGTACACCCCCTGGACAGGACACTAGTCTATCTCCTGTTTCTGTAGGGTGAGGCAGCTTAATGTACCAGTACACCCCCTGGACAGGACACTAGTCTATCTCCTGTTTCTGTAGGGTGAGGCAGAATGATGTAACAGTACACCCCCTGGACAGGACACTAGTCTATCTCCTGTTTCTGTAGGATGAGGCAGCTTGATGTACCAGTACACCCCCTGGACAGGACACTAGTCTATCTCCTGTTTCTGTAGGGTGAGGCAGAATGATGTACCAGTACACCCCCTGGACAGGACACTAGTCTATCTCCTGTTTCTGTAGGGTGAGGCAGCTTGATGTACCAGTACACCCCCTGGACAGGACACTAGTCTATCTCCTGTTTCTGTAGGGTGAGGCAGAATGATGTACCAGTACACCCCCTGGACAGGACACTAGTCTATCTCCTGTTTCTGTAGGGTGAGGCAGAATGATGTACCAGTACACCCCCTGGACAGGACACTAGTCTATCTCCTGTTTCTGTAGGGTGAGGCAGCTTGATGTACCAGTACACCCCCTGGACAGGACACTAGTCTATCTCCTGTTTCTGTAGTGTGAGGCAGAATGATGTACCAGTACACCCCCTGGACAGGACACTAGTCTATCTCCTGTTTCTGTAGTGTGAGGCAGAATGATGTACCAGTACACCCCCTGGACAGGACACTAGTCTATCTCCTGTTTCTGTAGGGTGAGGCAGCTTGATGTACCAGTTCACCCCCTGGAAAGATGCTGTCACTGATATCAAGTTACATTTATTGGAGAACCCAATATCTTCCCATGATATTCTTCGGAGTTGTGCTCACAGTACATTTACACACACACACACACACACACACACACACACACACACACACACACACACACACACACACACACACACACACACACACACACACACACACACACACACAATAAACGTGTGTAATTGTCATCAGTCAGTTACGCAAGAAACTCTTATCTAATGCTGTACAAACAATCCGCTGGTCCATTCTCAAAAACATCATAAAATGTAGCCTACTGGTTAATCTTAGTGGTCTGATTAAATAAATTCACAACTGAGTTAGGAAATAGGACACACACACACTGCCACACACACACACACACACACACACACACACACACACACACACACACACACACACACACACACACACACACACACCTGGATTTAATCCAAGGCGTATTATAGAGCAGCTATCCTATGATGTATATTGTCGTGTGTTGAATTGGATTGAATCCCACCCCCAGTACAGGAGCCTGAAGGCAACACCCACATTGAGTTTACAGTAACAATGTAGAGAGGTGGAAGGTCCTCAACCAACAGTAACAATGGAGAGAGGTGGAAGGTCCTCAACCAACAGTAACAATGGAGAGAGGTGGAAGGTCCTCAACCAACAGTAACAATGGAGAGAGGTGGAAGGTCCTCAACCAATAGTAACAATGGAGAGAAGTGGAAGGTCCTCAACCAACAGTAACAATGGAGGGAAGTGGAAGGTCCTCAACCAACAGTAACAATGAAGAGAGGTGGAAGGTCCTCAACCAACAGTAACAATGGAGAGAGGTGGAAGGTCCTCAACCAACAGTAACAATGGAGAGAGGTGGAAGGTCCTCAACCAACAGTAACAATGGAGAGAGGTGGAAGGTCCTCAACCAACAGTAACAATGGAGAGAGGTGGAAGGTCCTCAACCAACAGTAACAATGGAGGGAAGTGGAAGGTCCTCAACCAACAGTAACAATGAAGAGAGGTGGAAGGTCCTCAACCAACAGTAACAATGGAGAGAGGTGGAAGGTCCTCAACCAACAGTAACAATAGAGAGAAGTGGAAGGTCCTCAACCAACAGTAACAATGGAGGGAGGTGGAAGGTCCTCAACCAACAGTAACAATGGAGAGAAGTGGAAGGTCCTCAACCAACAGTAACAATGAAGAGAGGTGGAAGGTCCTCAACCAACAGTAACAATGGAGAGAAGTGGAAGGTCCTCAACCAACAGTAACAATGAAGAGAGGTGGAAGGTCCTCAACCAACAGTAACAATGGAGAGAGGTGGAAGGTCCTCAACCAACAGTAACAATGGAGAGAGGTGGAAGGTCCTCAACCAACAGTAACAATGGAGAGAGGTGGAAGGTCCTCAACCAACAGTAACAATGAAGAGAAGTGGAAGGTCCTCAACCAACAGTAACAATGGAGAGAGGTGGAAGGTCCTCAACCAACAGTAACAATGGAGAGAGGTGGAAGGTCCTCAACCAACAGTAACAATGGAGAGAGGTGGAAGGTCCTCAACCAACAGTAACAATGAAGAGAAGTGGAAGGTCCTCAACCAACAGTAACAATGGAGAGAGGTGGAAGGTCCTCAACCAACAGTAACAATGGAGAGAGGTGGAAGGTCCTCAACCAACAGTAACAATGAAGAGAAGTGGAAGGTCCTCAACCAACAGTAACAATGGAGAGAGGTGGAAGGTCCTCAACCAACAGTAACAATGAAGAGAGGTGGAAGGTCCTCAACCAACAGTAACAATGGAGAGAGGTGGAAGGTGTGTGTGTATGAAAGTGTGTAGATATATGTGAATGCACTCCTTTGCGCCCCCACCCCTTTTCCCCGCACAGTGGTGAGCTATAATTTGAATAAAGCTGATTTTAAACACAACAAACTCATGTCAGGAAAAGAAAAAAGGTGAAACTAATCTATGCCTGTTCTGATAAAAAAAACTCCGGGCATTTAGCCTGGGGGGGATGCCTTGCTTGACCACACCCTCCTTCCTTGCTCCTGCCCTGCCTCTTCCACCAATCCATTTGTTTTTATGGACAGAAAAGAGCAGGAGCTCTGAGCTGTACGATCAGGTCCATAGGCAACACCATTAAGGGCCATCTCCATTCGACTTCTATGAGTTAGTAATCAAACTGAAAGTGTGCCTACCTTCATGTTCCAATCCAACCAAAAGTACACATGGTCATCCATGCGGGGAGAGAAACATGACAAAGTGAGAAAGGCTATAGTGGGTCTTTTTTTTTTGCTCTTCATTTCCAAATCATCCTAAAGTATCTACAAATGTACTGTGTAGCTCAATGAAGTTACTTATAGGTGAATTGGACATGAAGTGTGAAAACGCTTAGGTACCATTGACATGCATTGGATTCGTGCCGTAAATGCTAAACAGTTAGCTTTTGAAACAGTGACCAGGTAAACAACACCGAAGCATCTGTTGCTGTCATAGCTTGTCCATAGACTGCTGGATGTAATGTGGGTGAACTATCCAAGTCCTGGTCTAAAGAGCAAGAGAACTGTTGGTTATTAGCCTATAGGACTAGCTAGGTTTAATCTGTGTCCGGGAAGTCGTCCCTCACTGTTGGTTATTAGCCTGTAGGACTAGCTAGGTTTAATCTGTGTCCGGGAAGTCGTCCCTCACTGTTGGTTATTAGCCTGTAGGACTAGCTAGGTTTAATCTGTGTCCGGGAAGTCGTCCCTCACTGTTGGTTATTAGCCTGTAGGACTAGCTAGGTTTAATCTGTGTCCGGGAAGTCGTCCCTCACTGTTGGTTATTAGCCTGTAGGACTAGCTAGGTTTAATCTGTGTCCGGGAAGTCGTCCCTCACTGTTGTAAATCTAACCCCTCCACAGTGTCAGTGTTGAGTCTGGTCCTGATTGGTAACACTGGCCAGGGTCGGGGTGCAGCAGGAAACGCCATCCTGGTCAGAGAGGCGTTCTGAGGCGTTCTTCTCTCTGGTTGCCGTGACAACAGAGTGCCAGTGTTGGACCGGGCCAGCTGCTGCTACCGCTACGGGACCAATGTACACCATGGTGCTGTTCACTGGGGGAGACCAGCTAGAGGGGAGACCAGTGGATGACCTACTGAAGGACAACAGTCAACTGCTACAGCTAATCAGTACCTGCAGGGGCAGATATCATGGGAACTTGGAGAGAAACGGACAATGAAAGGTTGACTACTGAGAGAATGATTATCAATGTGTTACTACTAAATTAGAGCTTTGATCCAAGCTTTGGTTAGACTCATTCCTGTAATTTATGTGAGTGTGAATTATAGTCATATGTCATCAAAGGAGAAAATATTAAGCAATACTGTATCATGCATTGTTTTATCTACATTTGTATGCTGATATAAAATTACGTAAAAAATAATTATATCAAATGATGGGAAAAAAATTAAATACATAAAAATAAAAAAATAAAAAAATCAGAATTAGGGTGTCATTTTATGACCAAATAAAATGATTTAACAAATGAATGAAAAGCAAATCTATACTGTCTCTTCAAACAGTAGATACGTGTTTTACCATGTGGATTTACGAACAGATAGTTATTTCACCACGTACAGATGAATATGGGAAACCCATAAGAATTAGGGGTATGTCTATCTTTATCTCTTATAGAGCATACTTGGAAATGGGACGATATGTCTGATTCCTCCGATCCGCTAGGTGGCAGCATTGAGAATGTGGACGTCGAACAAAATCACCAGAACCAGTCACTACTTCCTTTGCGCTGTGGATTCATGTGCGTTATTGTTTATCTTTGAATGCAACTGTGTTTATTGCAAACTGGGATTGCAATTATTTCCTGATATAACTGTACTGGCTTCTCAGTAAACCGACTCTGAACACCCATGCCCGCCTCAGATTGTTGCCTTCGTCTCTGCAGGTAGGCTATTTGATGTCTCTTGCAGTAGTAACTAGCTAGCTGATGTTTAGCTAGCTCTGGTCCAGTTGATGTTTAGCTAGCTCTGGTCCAGTGCGTGTAACTCTATTTAGGAGCAACTCGTTGTCTTTGCGCGATTAGACCAGAGCAAGCTGACCAAACGTCATAAATCAGCCAATCAACTGAATAACTACAGTAGCTATAGCTTTCCACAATGCAAGCTATCAAATAAACTTCGCTTTAAGTATCTGTCAATATGTAATCAATGCATTATTCATCCGGAAGTAACTAAGGTACTGCTTCGTTTTGCACCAACATAATACATTTGGTAGACTTTTTTTTAATCTTTAAAAGAGACCTCTCTTGCAGCAAAATGTAGTGTTGAATTTCACAATGAAGATCCATTTATCCTATAATGATTTCATAGATTTTTAGGTTAATGATGTGAAAGGTTTAAAAACCAGTCAGGTGGTCTTTCTCACCAATAATAGTTTGTTTAATATATCTACTTTGGAGAGATAATAATATTGGATTCCTTATTCTTAGTTAATTTGATTGAGTCTAATTTATGTTCTTAAATCTTACGATGTAGGCTTAATTTTCTCAATTCTAGTATTCTTATTTACTTTCTCTCCATTGAATCCATTATTTCTTACAGATGATGACCAGCTCTGTCTTTAAAGGAGAAGACAAGACATCCCCCACATGGTTCCATCCTAGAGCTACAAGACCCTAGAATGATGACCAGCTATGTCTTTAAAGGAGAGGACAAGACATCCCCCACAGGGTTCCATCCTAGAGCTACAAGACCCTGAGACATTAGTTTAACAGAACACGTTTCTCTGCCCAGATTGAGACACGGGGTAATGTTCCCCTATGTTATTTCATCAACCATTGCTATAACATGATGTGGTTAGTTGAAACTTAAAATACATATCCAGGTGTTGTGAGATCAGGTCAGGCGTCAGCAACTTCTGAGCAGAGGAACGCTTCTTACATCAACTCAAAATAGAGGGAGGAGATTCACTGCATAGCGTTAACCTGAATCATCTCAAAATGGCTGCTATCGTGAGACTCCACAGACTAACGAAGGATCAACTGTCTCTCGCTGCTCAGAAGAACAATAACAAACCAGGCAGAAAACCAACGAAGAAGAAAAACTCCACCACCACCACCACCACCAGAGGAAGGAAACAATCCACAGGAAAAGGAAACAACTCTGCTGACAGTGAAAGTGTTTCTAGCCAGGTATCATCGGCCCCTAAGTGGTGGGGTCGCCCCAAGGGAAGCAAAAACAAACCCAAGATAAGTCTACAACTCTCCAGCGCCATCTTGAGGCCTGACGAGGTAAAACAAGAGGTAGGTTTAAAGTTGTGGCTTTTAAATTAACATTTAATTGAGATCTTGTATAGCATTTGTATCTGTCTGTGTGAATGTTACAGCTATATGTTTACTAGATATCTGTCTGTGTGAATGTTGCAGCTATATGTTTACTATATATCTGTCTGTGTGAATGTTGCAGCTATATGTTTACTATATATCTGTCTGTGTGAATGTTGCAGCTATATGTTTACTAGATATCTGTCTGTGTGAATGTTACAGCTATATGTTTATTAGATATCTGTCTGTGTGAATGTTGCAGCTATATGTTTACTAGATATCTGTCTGTGTGAATGTTGCAGCTATATGTTTACTAGATATCTGTCTGTGTGAATGTTGCAGCTATATGTTTACTAGATATCTGTCTGTGTGAATGTTGCAGCTATATGTTTACTAGATATCTGTCTGTGTGAATGTTGCAGCTATATGTTTACTAGATATCTGTCTGTGTGAATGTTGCAGCTATATGTTTACTAGATATCTGACTGTGTGAATGTTGCAGCTATATGTTTACTAGATATCTGTCTGTGTGAATGTTGCAGCTATATGTTTACTAGATATCTGTCTGTGTGAATGTTGCAGCTATATGTTTACTAGATATCTGTCTGTGTGAATGTTGCAGCTATATGTTTATTAGATATCTGTCTGTGTGAATGTTGCAGCTATATGTTTACTAGATATCTGTCTGTGTGAATGTTGCAGCTATATGTTTACTAGATATGTCTGTGTGAATGTTACAGCTATATGTTTATTAGATATCTGTCTGTGTGAATGTTGCAGCTATATGTTTACTAGATATGTCTGTGTGAATGTTGCAGCTATATGTTTACTAGATATCTGTCTGTGTGAATGTTACAGCTATATGTTTACTTGATATCTGTCTGTGTGAATGTTACAGATCTACACTACCGGTCAAACTGTTTAGAACACCTACTCATTCAAGGTTTTTCTTTATTTTTACTATTTTCTACATTGTAGGAGAATAGTGAAGACATCAAAACTATTAAATAAACATATGGAATCATGTAGTAACCACAAAGCAAAATATATTTGAGATTCTTCAAGTAGCCACCCGTTGCCTTGATGACAGCTTTGCACACGCTTGGCATTCTCTCAACCAGCTTCATGAGGTAGTCACCTGGAGTGCATTTCAATTAGCAGGTGTACCTTGTTAAAAGTTACATTTGTGGAATTTCGTTCCTCAATGCTTTTAAGCCAAAGGGTGGTATACAGAAGATAGCCCTATTTGGTAAAAGACCAAGTTCATATTATGGCAAGAACAGCTCAAATAAGCAAAGGGAAACAACAGTCCATTACTTTAAGACATGAAGGTCAGTCAATGTGGAAATTTTCAAGAACTTTGAATGTTTCTTCAAGTGCAGTCGCAAAAACCTGAGTTACATCTGCTGCAGAGGATAAGTTCATAAGAGTTACCAGCCTCAAATTGCAGCCCAAATAAATGCTTCGAAGTTCAAGTAACAGTCACATCTCAACATCAACTGTTAAGAGGAGACTGTGTGAATCAGGTCTTCATGGTCGAATTGCTGCAAAGAAACCACTACTAAAGGACACCAACAAGAAGAAGAGACTTGCTTGGACCAAGAAACACGAGCAATGGACATGATATCGGTGGAAATGTGTCCTTTGGTCTGGAGTCCAAATTGGAGATTTTTGGTTCCAACCGCTGTGTCTTTGTGAGATGCGGTGTGGGTGAACATGTGTATTTCCCACCGTAAAGCCTGGAGGAGGAGGTATTATGGTGTGGGGGTGCTTCGCTGGTGACACTGTCTGTGATTTATGTAGAATTCAAGGCACACTTACTAAACCAACGTGGCTACCACAGCATTCTGCAGTGATACGCCTTTACATCTGGTTTGCGCTTAGTGGGACTATCATTTGTTTTTCAACAGGACAATGACCCAACACACCTCCAGGCTGTGTAAGGGCTATTTTACCAAGAAGGAGAGTGATGGAGTGCTGCCTCAGATGACCTGGCCTCCACAATCCCCCGACCTCAACCAAATTGAGATGGTTTGGGATGAGTCGGACCGCATAGTGAAGGAAAAGCAGCCAACAAGTGCCCAGCATATGTGGGAACTCCTTCTAGACTGTTGGAAAGGCATTCCAGGTGAAGCTGGTTGAGAGAATGGCAATAGTGTGCAAAGCTGTCAAGGCAAAGAGTGGCTATTTGAAAAATCTCAAATATTTTGATTTGTTTAATACTTTTTTGGTTACTACATGATTCCATATGTGTTATTTCATAGTTTTGATGTCTTCACTATTATTCTACAATGTAGAAAATTGTAAAAAAATAAAGAAAACCCCTTGAAGTAGGTGTTCTAAAAATGTTGACTGGTAGTGTATGTTTAATATATATATATATATATATATGTCTATGTCTGTGTGAATGTTGCAGGTATATCTTTCACTAGATATCTTTATGTATCATACCACCACTGAAGTTTCCTCTGGGAAAATAAAGCTATTCTGTTCTAAACCAGGTGAAACAAGAGATGGACGAGCTGCCTATCGGGACAAGAAGTGATGAACACTGGTTGAAGTCTGTGAAGACAGAGAGCTACGACCCAGAGATGGGTAACACCAGGGGACCTACAGAGAGCGACCCCAGGACAGATGCACATCAGCTGGGTATCAAGACGGAGGACGCCCCCCTGTACCACCAGGATGGAGGGAGGCGGCTGCGGTCGGCTACCGTTCAGCTGTTCAATCTGGCTGCGTTGCGGTCTGAGTCGGAATGGTGGCCTCGCAACCAGAAGGTCCGCCGGTTCCCGTGTCCAGACTGCGGACAGAAGTTCTTCTCCAAAACCACGCTGGGGTTACACTCCCGGATCCACACCCAGTACCGGCCGTACTCCTGTGAGGTGTGCCATAAAACCTTCTCCCGGAAAGGCGGTCTGGTCGAGCACCGACCAATCCATGAGGTGGAGCGCCCCTTCGCCTGCCTCCAATGTGGCAGGACCTTCACGTTCAAATCCAACCTGACCCGCCACATGCGTTTCCACAGCGACGCACGACCCTACGTCTGCCCCCAGTGCGGCAAAGGCTTCAAAATCTCCGCCCAACTCAAGAGCCACATGATTTCCCACAGCGGGTATAAACCGTACGTGTGCCCGGAGTGTGGCCAGAGTTTTGTCCGTTACATTAGTCTGAAGTATCACCGGCTGAGCCACACCGGCGAGCGCCCGCTGTCCTGCCCAGAATGTCCCATGACCTTTGCCCGGCCGCACACCCTAATGGTCCACCGGCGACAGCACACCGGGGAGACGCCCTTCTCTTGCCAGGACTGTGGGAAGAGGTTCAAACAGGGGTGCCAACTGAAAGACCACGTCAGAAGGAAACACACAGGGGAGAAACCGTACGAATGCTCCGAGTGTGACAAGTGCTTCGTCACTTCGGCGTCCCGTAAAGTGCACATGGTTGTCCACACAGGAGAGAAGCCGTACAAATGCACAGAGTGCTGTAGGAGCTACAGTCAGAGTGGGGGCCTGAAGAGGCACAGGTGTGAGCAGCAAACCAGGTGAGAGGAACCTTGGGGTTACGCCCCAAATGGCACCCTATTCTCTAACTAGTGCACTAAGGACCATAGGGCTCTGGTCAAAAGTAGTGCACTAAAATAGGGACTAGGGTGCCATTTGGGACGTAGACCCAGTGTTCTGAGTGTAGGAACTGGAGAGAACTTGAGTGTTCCATGGACTGTTCTATCAGTTATTGAACCCCCAATGGGCTGTTCCATTGACTGTTCTATCAGTTATTGAACCCCCAATGGGCTGTTCCATTGACTGTTCTATCAGTTATTGAACCCCCAATGGGCTGTTCCATTGACTGTTCTATCAGTTATTGAACCCCCAATGGGCTGTTCCATTGACTGTTCTATCAGTTATTGAACCCCCAATGGGCTGTTCCATTGACTGTTCTATCAGTTATTGAACCCCCAATGGGCTGTTCCATTGACTGTTCTATCAGTTATTAAACCCCCAATGGGCTGTTCCATTGACTGTTCTATCAGTTATTAAACCCCCAATGGGCTGTTCCATTGACTGTTCTATCAGTTATTAAACCCCCAATGGGCTGTTCCATTGACTGTTCTATCAGTTATTAAACCCTCAATGGGCTGTTCCATTGACTGTTCTATCAGTTATTGAACCCCCAATGGGCTGTTCCATTGACTGTTCTATCAGTTATTGAACCCCCAATGGGCTGTTCCATTGACTGTTCTATCAGTTATTGAACCCCCAATGGGCTGTTCCATTGACTGTTCTATCAGTTATTAAACCCTCAATGGGCTGTTCCATTGACTGTTCTATCAGTTATTGAACCCCCAATGGGCTGTTCCATTGACTGTTCTATCAGTTATTAAACCCTCAATGGGCTGTTCCATTGACTGTTCTATCAGTTATTGAACCCTCAATGGGCTGTTCCATTGACTGTTCTATCAGTTATTGAACCCTCAATGGGCTGTTCCATTGACTGTTCTATCAGTTATTGAACCCTCAATGGGCTGTTCTATCAGTTATTGAACCCTCAATGGGCTGTTCCATTGACTGTTCTATCAGTTATTAAACCCCCAATGGGCTGTTCCATTGACTGTTCTTTCGGTTATTGAACCCTCAATGGGCTGTTCTATCAGTTATTAAACCCCCAATGGGCTGACCAGTTTTCCCTGTGATGCAGTCCCACTCTTACCTGATGTGTGATGTGAACGTTGCGGGACGGGTTCCCCAGACGCAGATTAAGCCAAGTCCTGGAACTAAAAGCAGGAGAATCTCCAGTGTAATAGGTTTTTATCCTAGCGCTAGGCTTCATCTGTGGAAACCGGCCCTCCATGTTGTTAAACAGTCTTTGTATTGAAACTTCAAATCACATTTTATTTGTCACATACACATGTTTAGCAGATGTTAATGGTCACATACACATGGTTAGCAGATGTTATTGGTCACATACACATGGTTAGCAGATGTTAATGGTCACATACACATGGTTAGCAGATATTATTGGTCACATACACATGGTTAGCAGATGTTATTGGTCGCATACACATGGTTAGCAGATGTTAATGGTCGCATACACATGGTTAGCAGATGTTAATGGTCACATACACATGGTTAGCAGATGTTAATGGTCGCATACACATGGTTAGCAGATGTTAATGGTCGCATACACATGGTTAGCAGATGTTAATGGTCGCATACACATGGTTAGCAGATGTTAATGGTCACATACACATGGTTAGCAGATGTTATTGGTCACATACACATGGTTAGCAGATGTTATTGGTAACATACACATGGTTAGCAGATGTTATTGGTCACATACATGGTTAGCAGATGTTAATGGTCACATACACATGGTTAGCAGATGTTAATGGTCACATACACATGGTTAGCAGATGTTAATGGTCACATACACATGGTTAGCAGATGTTAATGGTCACATACACATGGTTAGCAGATGTTAATGGTCACATACACATGGTTAGCAGATGTTAATGGTCACATACACATGGTTAGCAGATGTTATTGGTCACATACACATGGTTAGCAGATGTTAATGGTCACAAACACATGGTTAGCAGATGTTAATGGTCACATACACATGGTTAGCAGATGTTAATGGTCACATACACATGGTTAGCAGATGTTAATGGTCACATACACATGGTTAGCAGATGTTATTGGTCACATACACATGGTTAGCAGATGTTATTGGTCACATACATGGTTAGCAGATGTTAATGGTCACATACACATGGTTAGCAGATGTTAATGGTCACATACACATGGTTAGCAGATGTTAATGGTCACATACACATGGTTAGCAGATGTTATTGGTCACATACACATGGTTAGCAGATGTTATTGGTCACATACACATGGTTAGCAGATGTTAATGGTCACATACACATGGTTAGCAGATGTTAATGGTCACATACACATGGTTAGCAGATGTTAATGGTCACATACACATGGTTAGCAGATGTTATTGGTCACATACACATGGTTAGCAGATGTTATTGGTCACATACATGGTTAGCAGATGTTAATGGTCACATACACATGGTTAGCAGATGTCAATGCGAGTGTAGCGAAATGCTTTGTATAAAAAAAACATGCATATACTATTAATGGCATGGTTGAGACTGAAATCCTTTTGTTGGAGACGATTCTTACACCTCTACACCTGCATTGCTTGTTGTTTGCTGATGTAAGAAGGGCTTTATAAATACATTTGATTTGATGATTATCAGGATGTATAGAACAGGTTGTACCATGATGATGGGTGGAACGGAGTAAATGGAATGGATTCTAACACATGGAAACCATGGAAACCGTGTGTGATGATTATCAGGATGTATAGAACAGGTTGTACCATGATGATGGGTGGAACGGAGTAAATGGAATGGATTCTAACACATGGAAACCGTGTGTTTGATGCCGTTCCACCTGTTCCGCTCCAGCCATTACCACAAGCCCGTCCTCCCCAATTAAGGTGCCACCAACCTCCTGTGGTGCCATGCTTATGTCATTTATGCCCAACTGATTTAATAGAACGGATCAATAAACGTGTTGGTGAGTGATAAGGGCTAGTCAGAAAGAGGAGACTGTAAAATGGCTGGTTTAAACAACACTGACAGGTTCAGGGCTGGTTTAAACAACACTGACAGGTTCAGGGCTGGTTTAAACAACACTGACAGGTTCAGGGCTGGTTTAAACAACACTGACAGGTTCAGGGCTGGTTTAAACAACACTGACAGGTTCAGGGCTGGTTTAAACAACACTGACAGGTTCAGGGCTGGTTTAAACAACACTGACAGGTTCAGGGCTGGTTTAAACAACACTGACAGGTTCAGGGCTTGTTTAAACAACACTGACAGGTTCAGGGCTGGTTTAAACAACACTGACAGGTTCAGGGCTGGTTTAAACAACACTGACAGGTTCAGGCCTGGTTTAAACAACACTGACAGGTTCAGGGCTGGTTTAAACAACACTGACAGGTTCAGGGCTGGTTTAAACAACACTGACAGGTTCAGGGCTGGTTTAAACAACACTGACAGGTTCAGGGTTGGTTTAAACAACACTGACAGGTTCAGGGCTGGTTTAAACAACACTGACAGGTTCAGGGCTGGTTTAAACAACACTGACAGGTTCAGGGCTGGTTTAAACAACACTGACAGGTTCAGGGCTGGTTTAAACAACACTGACAGGTTCAGGGCTGGTTTAAACAACACTGACAGGTTCAGGGCTGGTTTAAACAACACTGACAGGTTCAGGGCTGGTTTAAACAACACTGACAGGTTCAGGGACGCTCTTTAAGGAATGATGGAGGAGATTACAATGTAACTGAAGAATCACACTGCTTAAAAGGTGAGATCCCTTTTGGCTACTAAACCAGAGCCATGTCTTACGTATCCAGCAGGTTAGTGTGATTAACAGGGTTGGCAGTAGGGAGGATCTATGTGACATTTTGCTTTGACCTTTGACCTTGTAGCCTGACGGGGCAGTTGAAGGGCACTACGGAACACGCCAGCACTGCATGAACTTTGAACTTGAGAGTTGACTAAAAGTAGATGTATGAATCTGCTGTGTTCTGAGCAAACTAAAATGGACTACGAATGAATATATATATTTTTTACTTATACTGATTAAGGAGGTATATTAAAGACTTAAAAACAATATGAAATATAACAGGAATCCATTTCAAATTGCTGTAATATTGCTTGCTATAAGTTACATTGGGACAAGATGTCCCATAACATCTGTTCAGTCATTTGGTGACATGTTTTTCTTGAAGTCGACTTTTGTTTTTTTTATTAACTCTCTCAGTAGACGACGTATCAAAGTAAACCACACCTGTTTCACTGATGAGGTCATTCCATGGCACTTCCTGTTACCCCGTTGATAATGGCTGACCTTGGCTTCGACCTCAGCCCTTCAGACTGTCTCGGAGAGATATACAAACATTTACAAATTCACACAACTACACACTTGTACAAGTGTGAAATAGGACAAATAGAGGCACCTGCGTACCATACTGTCGAGGTAAATGTTATTAAATATTTGCTTATGTCAGGAGGGAAGGAATTACCGGGAAAATAAAAACGTTTTGATGATGAACAAAAGGCAGTAATGCTGTAACTCCTGGGCTGTCAGGAGGAGTCATAGTTGATACCAGAATTTAGTCAAATATTCTGACTTAAAAATAAAATAAATGCTTTGAATCAATATATATAGTAGTGTTAGATTGTATTTCTGATGTTTTGATTTCACCTCTGTCACAATAAAGAAGACTACCACAGTATGGCTGAGGTAATTAGAGGAGACTACCACAGTATGGCTGAGGTAATTAGAGGAGACTACCACAGTATGGCTGAGGTAATTAGAGGAGACTACCACAGTATGGCTGAGGTAATTAGAGGAGACTACCACAGTATGGCTGAGGTAATTAGAGGAGACTACCACAGTATGGCTGAGGTAATTAGAGGAGACTACCACAGTATGGCTGAGGTAATTAGAGGAGACTACCACAGTATGGCTGAGGTAATTAGAGGAGACTACCACAGTATGGCTGAGGTAATTAGAGGAGACTACCACAGTATGGCTGAGGTAATTAGAGGAGACTACCACAGTATGGCTGAGGTAATTAGAGGAGACTACCACAGTATGGCAGAGGTAATTAAAGAAGACTACCACAGTATGGCTGAGGTAATTAAAGGAGACTACCACAGTATGGCTGAGGCAATTAGAGGAGACCACCACAGTATGGCTGAGGTAATTAAAGGAGACTACCACAGTATGGCTGAGGTAATTAGAGGAGAACAGACCGACTCAGGTAAGAAGCCCCTCAGAATGAGCTTTTCATTGAGTTTTTGGTGTCTCGACTTTTCCTGGTTTCAGGTTCATTAATATCATCACTTATAGGACTCGTTTAGATTGTCTGTGATTTTCTCTGGGCAGAAAGCCCCTGGCCTTGTCGTCAAGAGTATCAGTAGCTCAGAGTCTTACTGACACTCATTTAGATTGTCTGTGATTTTCTCTGGGCAGAAAGCCCCTGGCCTTGTCGTCTAGAGTATCAGTAGCTCAGAGTCTTACTGACACTCATTTTTACTGTGTTTTACATTTGATTCATGCATTTCACTCTGTTGTTCATGCAGATAAATTATGATTTAAACTCATGTGAAATCAACCAAATATTTCACCCTGTCATTGAATTTAGGTTGAAAGTTGGGTGGAAAAAAACACAATACCCCTTTAAGTTGATGACTATTGGCGAATCCAGTTAGTTTTCCACGTTGATTCAACTTCATCACATTGAATATTTTTGGTTTAAATGACGTTGATTCAACCATTTTTTTCCCCCAGTGGGACAGTAAGATGTGAGCTTAGAATAGTTCTGCTGGGTATGACTGTAGGAAGAAAGAGTGCAACAGGAAACACCAAACTGGGGAGAATTGTCTTCACAGTAGAGGCTTCCTCTGTGTCTGTGACCACAGTGTTAGTCAGAATATAGAGTTCTGGACAGGACCAACATCATTGTCATGGAAACCCCAGGAGTAATCAGTGAAATGCCTGGATCTCTCTCGTCCTCGTGTTCTACTGCTGGGGGGGGGTTCACTGACGAGGAGAAGGAACACTGTGAAGTCAATCCAGGAGAGTTTTGGATCACAAAGTTCACGAGTGCTGTTAAAGACCTGTTGAAGGGTAAACCTATAATGGCCTTTCTGAAGAGCAGTCCAGACCTTCAGGTGCTCAATGCTAACTGGTGGTGGATCCAATGTCTTCAACATTGAAGTCAAAGGCAACATTGGAGAAGTTAAATGACTGCATGACAATATTTATACATTATCATACCAGAACTGGGGATACTACTACATGGAAGAGGCAGAAAGATCAGAGCTGAAGAGCCATGGAGGAGAGAAGAGGCAGAAAGATCAGAGCTGAAGAGCAACGGAGGAGAGAAGAGGCAGAGAGATCAGAGCTGAAGAGCAACGGAGGAGAGAAGAGGCAGAAAGATCAGAGCTGAAGAGCAACGGAGGAGAGAAGAGGCAGAAAGATCAGAGCTGAAGAGCAACGGAGGAGAGAAGAGGCAGAAAGATCAGAGCTGAAGAGCAACGGAGGAGAGAAGAGGCAGAAAGATCAGAGCTGAAGAGCAACGGAGGAGAGAAGAGGCAGAAAGATCAGAGCTGAAGAGCAACGGAGGAGAGAAGAGGCTGAGAGATCAGAGCTGAAGAGCAACGGAGGAGAGAAGAGGCTGAGAGATCAGAGCTGAAGAACAACGGAGGAGAGAAGAGGTAGAAAGATCAGAGCTGAAGAGCAACGGAGGTAAGAAGAGGCAGAAAGATCAGAGCTGAAGAGCAACAGAGGAGAGAAGAGGCTGAGAGATCAGAGCTGAAGAGCAACGGAGGAGAGAAGAGACAGAAAGATCAGAGCTGAAGAGCAACGGAGGAGAGAAGAGGCTGAGAGATCAGAGCTGAAGAGCAACAGGAGAGAAGAGGCTGAGAGATCAGAGCTGAAGAGCAACGGAGGAGAGAATAGGCAGAAAGATCAGAGCTGAAGAGCAACGGAGGAGAGAAGAGGCAGAAAGATCAGAGCTGAAGAGCAACAGAGGAGAGAAGAGGCAGAGAGATCAGAGGAGAGAAGAGGCTGAGAGATCAGAGGAGAGAAGAGGCTGAGAGATCAGAGCTGAAGAGCAACGGAGGAGAGAAGAGGCTGAGAGATCATAGCTGAAGAGCAACAGAGGAGAGAAGAGGCTGAGAGATCAGAGCTGAAGAGCAACGGAGGAGAGAAGAGGCAGAGAGAGGTGAAGGTGAAGAGCAAAGAAAGACAATATTTTACAACATACATTTTCTGCCTTACAGGAGGCAAAACAAATTCGGACATAAAAGATCTAGCACAACTAGCTACATTAAGTTGTCTCTTCAAACAGTAGCTACGTGTATTACTATGTGGTTATGGTTTTAGGTGCAGATAATTCATTTGCAGACAGTATATCCACAGATGAAAAGAGAAAATCCTTAAGAATTGGGTCTATAAGAATATCTCTAATAGAGCATTATGTAGTATGGAAATGGGACGAAATGTCTTCATCCGCTCCGCTAGGTGGCAGCACTGAGAATGTGGAGGTCTTGGAACAAAATCAGCAACAGTAGTCACTACTTCCCATGCGCTGTGGATACATGTGGTATTATTTATCTTGGAATACAACAGTGTTTCTTGCAAACGGGGATTGCAATTATTTATCTGAAATGAAATGTACAGGCTTCTCAGTAAACCGACTCGTACCAGCCATGACCACTGCAGATTGCTGCCTCCGTCGACGAGCTAGCTACTGAATATTTATTTATTTTGCTAGCTACTGAATAACTACAGTAGCTTTCGCTTTCCACAATGCAGGCTATCAAATACACTTAGCTGCAAATATCCAACGGGGGAGTTGATTATCACTATATAATCAATGCGGTATTTATCCAAAAGTAACTAGATACGGATTCGTTTTGCACCAACAGAATGCATTTGGTGGACTTTTATTCTTTAAAAAAGAGACTTTTACATCAACATGTAATTAGTGTTGTATTTAACCATGAAGTCCTATTTAACCTAGTTATCTTGTGGATTTTTAGTTTAGGGATGTTAAAAGTAATAAAAAAAAAAAAAAACTGTATTAGATACCAATAATAGTTTATTTACAGATGCAATATGTAACTTTTGGGGATCCGGACCAATTTCACATAGAAATGTAAGTTATAGATCTGTCACTCATTGAAAGCAAGTCTCAGAAGCGGTAGATCTGTTCTGTGTGTACTCTTTCTATGCTCCCGTCCTTAAGATTTGTTTTATGCATCTGTTGCCTTCAGTTTTGTACACCAGCTTCAAACAGCTGAAAATACTATATTGGTTATGGAAAAGATACTACACAGCGGTTTAGATGGTACAATGATTCTCTACACTACACATGCTGGTTTTGTCAAACTGAAAGTAGGTGAACTATTCTAATTTTATCAACCAGGAAATGGCGGAGGGATTTCTGCATAGGGCATCTTTACTATATTAATATATCTACTTTGGAGAGATGATACTATTCGTTTCCATTATTCTTATTCTGGTCAATTCTAAAAAATAAAATAAAAATCGGGTTGATATGCTTATTTTCTTACCTTGTAGGCTTAATTTTCTCAATTCTTATTGACTTTCTCTCCATTGTTTCTTACAGATGATGACCAGCTCTGTCTTTAAAGGAGAGGACAAGACATCCCCCCACAGGGTTCCACCTTAGAGCTACAGGTCCCTAGAATGATGACCAGCTCAGTTTTTAAAGGAGAGGACAAGACATTCCCCACAGGGTTCAATCCTAGAGCTACAGGTCCCTAGAATGATGACCAGCTCTGTCTTTAAAGGAGAGGACAAGACATTCCCCACATGGTTCCATCCTAGAGCTACAAGACCCTAGAATGATGGGACCCTAGAATGAAACTCACCTTACATCAACTCAAAATGTCTGCTGTCGTTTCTTTACCTATCGTGAGACTCCACAGACTAACGAAGGATCAACTGTCTCTCGCTGCTCAGAAGAACAATAACAAACCAGTCAGAAAACCAACGAAGAAGAAAACACCACCACCACCACCACCAGAGGAAGGAAACAATCCACAGGAAAAGGAAACAACTCTGCTGACAGTGAAAGTGTTTCTAGCCAGGTATCATCGGCCCCTAAGTGGTGGGGTCACCCCAAGGGAAGCAAAAACAAACCCAAGATAAGTCTACAACTCTCCAGCGCCATCTTGAGGCCTGACGAGGTAAAACAAGAGGTAGGTTTAAAGTTGTGGCTTTTAAATTAACATTTAATTGAGATCTTGTATCGCATTTGTATCTGTCTGTGTGAATGTTACAGTATATGTTTACTAGATATCTTGACTGGTTGTAAGTTTACTCAGAGAAAAATAAAGGTATTCTAATTTAAACCAGGTGAAACGAGATGGATGAGCTGCCTATCCGGACAAAAATTGAACACTGGTTGAACTCTGTGAAGCCAGAGAGCTACGACCCAGAGATGGGTAACACCAAGGGACCTCCTACAGAGAGCGACCCCAAGACAGATGCACATCACCTGGGTATCAAGGCAGAGGATGCCCCCCTGTACTTCCAAGATGGAAGGAGACGCCTGCGGTCGGCTAACAGCCAGCCGTTCAATCTGACTGCATTCCGGTCCGACCCAGAATGGCGGCCTCGCAACCAGAAGGTCTGCCGGTTTCCGTGCCCAGATTGTGGACGGAAGTTCTTCTCCAAAACCACGCTGGAGTTCCACTCCCGGATCCACACCCAGTACCGGCCGTACTCCTGCTAGGTGTGCCGCAAGACGTTCTCCTGGAAAGCCACCTTGGACGACCAATTCACGATGCAGAACGTCCTTTCGCCTGCCCCCAGTGCGGCAGGACCTTCACGTTCAAATCCAACCTGACCCGCCACATGCGGTTCCACAGTGATGCGCGGCCCTACGTCTGCCTCCAGTGCGGCCAAGGCTTCAAGATCTCTGCCCACCTGAAGCGCCACATGACGGCCCACAGTGGGTGTAAACTGTACGTGTGGCCAGAGTTACATGAGTCTGAAGTATCACCGGCTGAGCCACACCGGCGAGCGCCCGCTGTCCTGTCCAGAGTGTCCCATGACCTTTGCCCGACCTTTGCCCGGCCCCGGCCCTTATGGTCCACTGGCTGAAACACACCGGGGAGACGCCGTTCTCTTGCCAGGACTGTGGGAACCAGTTCAAACAGCGGTGCAAGCTAAAAGACCACGTCAGAAGGAAACACACAGGGGAGAAACCTTACAAATGCTCCGATTGTGACAAGTGCTTTGTCACTTCGGGGGCCCGTAATGCACACATGGTTGCCCACACCGGAGAGAAGCCATACAAATGCATGGAGTGTGGTAAGAGCTACAGTCAGAGTGGGAATCTAACGCAGCACATGAGGAGACACACAGGGGAGAAACCATACAAATGCTCCGAGTGAGACAAGTGCTTTGTCAATTCTACTTCCCGTAAAGTGCACATGGTTGTCCACACAGGGGAGAAGCCGTACAAATGCACGCAGTGCGGTAAGAGCTACAGTCAAACTGGCTCCCTGAAGAGGCACAGGTGTAAGAAGAAACCCAGGTGAGAGGAACCTCCGGGGTACATCCCAAATGCCACCCTATTCCCTATAAAGCAAGAGAATCTCCATTGAAATAGGGTTTTTATCCCAGGACCAGGCCCTACTGGTACATAGAGAATCTCCATTGAAATAGGGTTTTTATCCCAGGACCAGGCCCTACTGGTACATAGAGAATCTCCATTGAAATAGGGTTTTTATCCCAGGACCAGGCCCTACTGGTACATAGAGAATCTCCATTGAAATAGGGTTTTTATCCCAGGACCAGGCCCTACTGGTACATAGAGAATCTCCATTGAAATAGGGTTTTTATCCCAGGACCAGGCCCTACTGGTACATAGAGAATCTCCATTGAAATAGGGTTTTTATCCCAGGACCAGGCCCTACTGGTACATAGAGAATCTCCATTGAAATAGGGTTTTTATCCCAGGACCAGGCCCTACTGGTACATAGAGAATCTCCATTGAAATAGGGTTTTTATCCCAGGACCAGGCCCTACTGGTACATAGAGAATCTCCATTGAAATAGGGTTTTTATCCCAGGACTAGGCCCTACTGGTACATAGAGAATCTCCATTGAAATAGGGTTTTTATCCCAGGACTAGGCCCTACTGGTACATAGAGAATCTCCATTGAAATAGGGTTTTTATCCCAGGACCAGGCCCTACTGGTACATAGAGAAGCTGTATTGAAACGGCCCTGCTCAAATGGTTAACTGATGAATTGAACGGATCAATAAACTGACTTGTTTGACTGTATTGTGTGTATGTGTCTCCATAGTGGCAGCGTTGAGGCTGCTTCTGATTGGTAACACTGGGCAGGGTCAGAGTTCAGCAGGAAACACCGTCATTGGCAGAGACCTTCTGAGTGGACTTCTCTATGGTTGCCGTGACCACAGATTGTGAGAGTTGGACCAGGCCAGCTGCTACTACCGCTAGAGGGTCAACCGGACGGGCCTCCCGCCACGTCGACCACACCCCGGGCCTCCCGCCACGTCGACCACACCCCGGGCCTTCCGCCACGTCGACCACACCCCGGGCCTCCCGCCCACGTCGACCACACCCCGGGCCTCCCGCCACTTCGACCACACCCCGGGCCTCCCGCCACGTTGACCACACCCCGGGCCTCCCGCCACGTCGACCACACCCCGGGTCTTTCCGCCTCTCCAGGATCTCACACGTTCCTGCTGGTGATCAGGGGGTGAGGTTCGCAGAGGGATACCCTCATGAGGTGGATCCAGGAGAACTTTAGAGAAGTATTTAATGTACACCGTGGTGCTGTTCACTGGGGGAGACCAGCTAGAGGGGAGACCAGCTAGAGGGGAGACCAGCTGGAGGGGAGACCAGCTGGAGGGGAGACCAGCTAGAGGGGAGACCAGCTAGAGGGGAGACCAGCTAGAGGGGAGACCAGCTAGAGGGGAGACCAGCTAGAGGGGAGACCAGCTAGAGGGGAGACCAGCTAGAGGGGAGACCAGCGGAGGACCTACTGAAGGACAACAGTCAACTGCTACAACTAATCAGTACCTGCAGGGGCAGATATCATGTCTTCAACAACAAGGAGAAAGGTGACCACACTCAGGTCACAGAGCTGCTGGAGAAGAGAGAGGAGATGGAGGAGAGCAATGGTGGAAACCACTTCAATGTCAACACACCCAGTAAGGGAGAAAGAAGGGTCTGGTGGTCACCATGGTGATGTTAGTGGCAGTTGGAGCTGTGTTCAAATTGATCATTGATGACTTATGGAGCAAAATACAAGATGGTGATGTGAAAATCAATACATTATGACTACATTGAATTACAGAGCTTTGATCTAAGTTTTGGTTCGACTCATTGTTGACTTTTATTTACTCCCATTTTATGTGAGTGTGAATGATGGTCATATGTCATTAAGGAGATACAGAATTCTCAAAACATTCTGTATAATACATTGTTGTCCAACACATTTGTAACAAATCATGAAATAAATTGAGATTTTTTTAATGTAAACTAATTATTTAACAAATGAATGAAAATATCTACAGTGTACAAAACATTAAGAACACCTCTTTCCATGACAGACTAACCAGGTGAAAGCTATGATCACTCGTTAAACAGTTCAATCAGTGTAGATGAAGGGGAGGAGTCAGGTTAAAGATGAAGGGGAGGAGTCAGGTTAAAGATGAAGGGGAGGAGACAGGTTAAAAATGAAGGGGAGGAGTCAGGTTAAAGATTAAGGGGAGGAGTCAGGGTAAAGAAGGATGTTTAAGCTTTGAGACATGGGTTGTGTATGTGTGTCATTCAGAGGGTGAACGGACAAGACAACATATTTAAGTGCTTTTGAACAGGGTATGGTAGTAGGTGCCAGGCGCATCTGTTTGTGTCAAGAACTGCAACACTGCTGGGTTTTTCCACGCTCAACAGTTTCCCGTGTGTATCAAGAATGTTCCACCACCCAAAGGACATCCAGCCAACTTGACACAACAGTAGGAAGCATTGGAGTCAACATGGACCAGCGTCTCTGGAGTCCGTGCCCCAATGAATTGAGGCTGTTCTGAGGGGAAACGTGGTGGGTGGTGGGGGTTCAACTCAATATTAGGAAGGTGTTCTTGATGTTTCGTACACTCAGTTTATACTGTCTCTCTAAGGTTTATGTAGAGGTAATGATTGTAGATCGTACACGCACAGATGAACAGGGGAAACCCATAAGAATCTATCTAATTGGTATTGTACATCTATTAAATGGAACTAAATGTCTAATTCCTCCACTCCGCTAGGTGGCAGTAATGGTAATGTAGATGTCTTGACCAAGAAGAGCAGCAGAAGCAGTCACAACTTCCTTTGATCTGTCTGTTCAGGGTTGCCATGTTCGCAGTTTTGACATTTGGGTAACTTTGAAAATGATGTCACGGGTGAAAATGTATTGGTCACGGGTTGCGGGTTTTTGGGCTACTTCTAAGTTGCACTGCGGTCGCCATGGCATTTCTCTTAAAAAATAAACAGTGGCTGTTGACAAACATTCAGTTGATATACATATGAATATTTTATCCAATGATTGAAATTAAGACTGATCCTCAGTAGCCTATCCCAGCAGGTTATTGGGAAACACAAGCACTTCTTACCTCAAATCGCCAAACTATTCATGTAGAATAAATGAGTATTAATTTGAACTAAGCAATACTCTGAATTGTTCAGTTTACATTTTGCCTCGTCTACTGTAGACTATCAGAAATTAGATGTAGGCTACATCTAAGCAAATACCTGCATCTAGGCAAACCATGGCGAAGTTGAATTACAATCATAACCCCAGATTTTAGTTTGTAGCCTTTGCTTATTAAAATGACAAGGCAATCTCACAAATGGTAAATTTATAACAGTTTGTCATCTTAACATCTGGCTTCATACGAACAGCACAATTGACAGAAAATAGCAAAACATTCAGGGGTTTTTTTCCCATCCAAGTGTTTCTCGCTCAGATTTGTAGATCCTCCGTCCCTGAACATTGTCCAACTTTCATCACTTAAACTCTGTGTATTGATCTATAGTTATGCACAAAAGTGATTTATTTACAATTATAACCCGAGTTCAAGCCCTGAATGCTGATTGGCTGAAAGCTGTGGTATATCAGACAACTTTTACGTTGGTAACCAGTTTATAATAGCAATAAGGCACCCTGGAGGTTTGTAGTATATGTCCAATAAGGTTGTGTCCAGGCACTCTGCGTTGCTTCACGCATAACACATTTAGCATGTAGTTACGTCTATGTTCCTTGTTAATAGGCTAATAACGTTATGGGAAAATGGTTTATTACAACTCATCTCTTGATGTGAAAAAAAAAATTGTCCTCGTTTCAGGTCTTTTGCACAGGTTTTTCACATGACCTGGCAACCCTGTGTATGGATAACAGTGTTTATTACAAACAGGGATCGTAATTATTTCCCAGAGATAAATGTACTAGCTTGTCGGACCAACTCGGATCACTCATACCCGCTGAAGATTGCTGCCTCCATCTCTGCAGGTAGACTGTCCGTTTCTAGACTTGACAGTTAATGCAGTTGTTGTCTATCCAGGCTGGATCACATCCGGCCGTGATTGGGAGTCCCATAGGGCGGCGCACAATTGGCCCAGCGTCGTCCGGGTTTAGCCTGGGGTAGGCCGTCATTGTAAATAATAATTTGTTCTTAACTGACTTGCCTAGTTAGATTTTTTTTTAAATTTAGGGCTTCCCTCGTGCCCCTTTTCACCTAATAACGTTAGCAGCTAGCTACTGTAGCTAGCTTCCGACCGGAACATAATCAAACCACGACCAACGACACATAGACTATACAGCTAAAAGTAGCGAGTGGAGTTACAAATGAACTATACTAAACAAGTTAAATGTATTACCTGTGATCAAATATTTTTCACACACATAGCTACGTGTTGCCTACTGTACTTGGGACACCTGCTCCCTGCATTTCCCACTCCAATGGCGAATAGACAAGCCACACAGGCTTTATTTCCTTGTTTGCGATCCGCAGGTCGGGATTTTTTATCTGGTTACATATACATTGAACATGTTTTGTTATTGTTGTAAAATCAACAACGAAGATGGTGGTGAATGGGAAAGAATGTTTGTTTCCCCCAATTTATGGGCGTGGTCAATGGTAATTTCTTATTATTACTTGAATATAGACTCGGACAGTTCTGCTCATACAATGAACACAAATATAAACGCAACAAACTGTTGGTCCCATGTTTAATTTGCTGAACTATTGTTTACATCACTGTTAGTGAGCATTTCTCCTTAGCCAATATAATCCATCCATTGGACAGGTCTGGCATATCAACAAGCTGATTGTGATCATTACACAGGTGCACCTTGTGCTGGGGATAATAAAAGGCCACTCGAAAACATGCACTTATGTCACACAACACCACAGATGTCTCAAGTTTTGAGGGTACGTGCAATTGGTATGCTGACTGAAGGAATGTCCACCAGAGCTGTTGCCAGAGAAGTTAATGTTCATTTATCTACCGTAAGCCACCTCCAACTTCACCTCAGAGAATTTGGCAGTAGGTCCAACCGGCCTCACTACCGCAGACCACATGTATGGCGTTTGAGTGGGCGAACGGTTTGCTGACGTCAACGTGGTGAAAAGTGCCCCATGGTGGCGGTGGGGTTATGGTATGGGCATAAGCTATGGACAACGAACACAATTGCATTTTATCGAGTGCACAAAAATATTGTGACGAGATCCTGAGGCCCATTTTTTTCAATTTTTTAAAATCTAATGTGACCAACAGATGCATATCTGTTTCCCCATATTTCAATTGACTGATTTCCTCATATTAACTGTAATTCCGTATTTGGTAGTGAGTGGAAACACCAAGCAGATGCTTCACATGTATACATCCACTGAAATATCTGTCTCGTTGTTCTTTCTGTGATACGAGTCATAAAACCCGGAAATGGTTCCAATCGTTTTTTTCACAATTCATTTTTCCATCTGGGAATTTAGAACTACTTCATATAAAGGTCAGTGTTTCGTGTAGGCTTACCCTGGCGTGACATTCTGATGACAACGGTCTCTCGGACAAGATAACTTTTATCAATAATTAGCATAGCACATTTTGGGGAGTAGATTGAGGTGAATATAGTGATAAAACTCCCCTTGTCCAAGAGAGAATTACAAGGCTATCAAAATGTCAGGCCAAGGTAAGCGTACACCAAACACACAATTCATGTGAATGTGAGAAATTAATGTCGGAAAAAAACCATTGGAACCATTTCCGTGTTTTTATGGCCATTATGACACGTCCACTGTGGCGGACGATTCCGAGCCCAACAAAAACATATTGCAACCTATGTGTTGTGATGATTGCATTGTTTGCTCTAGAACCTGTTAGGTCATATGCCTTGCCTCAATAAGAAGACAGTGGCAGAATATTCAACCACACCTTTGTTTCATCACAAAACCATTCACAAGTCCACAAAGCATATTGCATCTTACAAACTCTTGCTTGACCTACATCATGGTCAAGCAAATGAATGTTTCCCACATTTTCAAACTACTAAACAACTACTGAATTTAGAACCACGGAGAGTTACCGCAAGTCGCAAAGAAAACAGGAGCTGCCTCCACTATTCCAGCACCAGGTCAACATCATCAAATTACGTGTGCTTATTAGTCTAGGACAGTGACAATAAAAGGTTAGAAAAACCATTTAGTTCAATCAACGTAAGCTAAATATGATGTGGCAGTCCATGGTTCTGCTTTGTGTGTGCTATCATGCAAGTAGAAAAAACATGTTGACTCTCCCCAGTTCTAGAGAACAATGCCTTCCTCTTCTTTTTCCATGTTGATGAAACGGTCTATGACGTCATATTGTAAACACTTTAATTTTGTGTTGTCCTGTGCTACCTGGCTAAAATGTTTGCTCATTATCCTAACTTCATTTCATGGGCAATGTTAGCTAGTTAATATTAGCCTTCTGCATCTAGCTACATATTGAACTTCCATCCTTATAATCATTAGCCAGTATGGAGAGTTAAGTAAAACCACAAGTCCAAATCCCTATCTCCATCCATGTCTAATTTAGGAAAAGGACAATTTTATCTAGCTAGCTAGAATACCGAAGGACAACAACACAACGAGATGCAACAATTCATGTTGTTTCTGTCAATTACTTATTTCTCTTGATGTGATAGAAGTGAAGCCAAATCCAAACTGGCATCCCTTGACCCTTTTTTTTGGTGTGCCAGGACCATTCACAGCTGAGCTCACTCAGTTTAGCTCAATGCTGATTGGCTACTATTTTATACTTTTTTTTATCAAGGGAGGCCAAATGCTTGCTGGCTTCCCTTTTGCATTCAGCTATGGCTAGCATCAATGTCATAGTCTTTCTGACCAGACAGCATCAGATAGATGGCCTACACATACAGAGAGGCACTGTTTTGCTTGCTCGGGTGCTTTCTCGGGTGAGATACATTCAGCCTCTTGCAAATTGAAGGAAAATTATGAAAAGACAAAGCTAAAATATTTTTTTCGTTTTTCTTGGTCAATTTTTTAGGCTGGTTTCCCTTGGCAACCATGAAAACACACCACTGCATGTGTCTATACTTAGATTTAAATGTGTCCGGAATCCCTTTTCCCAAGTTGTATTCAAATGCCCGCATGCATTCTGCAGTGGACCAGGCAAAATATAATAATTACACAACAACAACAACATGTTGGCAGTAGCTAAATACTATAGCTAAACTCTGGCGCTAACCCTCAAGCTAGAAAGCAAAGCTAAAGCGATTGTAAACGGTTACCATAACTGTAGCCAAACATGTTTCATTCTAAATATTAGCTATATTAGCATTTGGCAAGCAAACATTTCTCATACGGTAGGAATGTATTCCACAGATAAATAAGAAGAGGCAGGGGTGACAAGTAGCTAGCTAGCCAGTGTCAATTCACCCCCACCTGTTGGGCAATCTTTTCCCGCAGTTCTGTTAACGACGGTGAAGGCAAGTGTTCGGCAGGTGGGAGCGAAGGATACTGTAGAGTGTTCAAACATTATCTCATTCAATGTTTATGACAAAATGTTCAATAGAGAATTGCATCAGAAAAACGATAGTCCAAATTCTATGTCTCTAACATATACAGTGCCTTCGGAAAGAATTCAGACCCCTTGACGTTTTACAAATGTTGTTAGGTTACAGCCTTATTCTAAAATCGTTTTCAATCTACACACAATACCACATAACGACTAAGGTATGATGCTACAAGGTTGGCACACCTGTATTTGTTGTTGCTGTAGAGATGGTTGTCCTTCTGGAAGGTTCTCCCATCTCCACAGAGGAACTCTAAAGCTCTGTCAGGTGACCATCCCTGACCAAGGCCCAGATTGCTCAGTTTGGCCAGGTGGCCAGCTCTAGGAAGAATCTTGGTGGTTCCAAACTTCTTCCATTTTAAAAATGGAGGCCACTGTGTTCTTGGGGACCTTCAATGCTGCATAAATGTTTTGGTAACCCTTCCCCAGATCTGTGCCTCGACACAATCCTGTCTCGGAGCTCTAAGGACAATTCATTCGACCTCATGGCTTGGTTTTTGCTCTAACATGCACTGTCAACTGTGGGACCTTATATAGACAGGTGTGTGCCTTTACAAATAATGTCCAATCAATTGAATTTACCACAGGTGTACTCAAATCAAGTTGTAGAAACATCAAGGATGGTCAATGGAAACAGTATGCACCTGAGCTCAATTTCGAGTCTCATAGCATAGGGTCTGAATACTTTTGTAAATTATTTATTTATTTGCAAACATTTCTAAAAACCTGTTTTTGCTTTGTCATTATTGGGTATTGTGTGTAGATGGCTGAGGATTTTAGTATTAATTGTTTTCAATTTAGAGTAAGAATTTAATGTAACAAAATGGTGGACAATTAAAGGGGTCTGAATACTTCCTGAAGGCACTGTATGTACAGCAATAGTTGAATAAGATGTACTTGACTAGAATATACTGCACTTATGAAATGGGTAAAACAGTATGTAAACATTATTAAAGTGACCAGTGTTCCATGTCTTATGTACATAGGGCAGCAGCCTCTAAGGTGCAGGGATGAGTAATTGGGTGATAGTCAGCTAGTGACAGCGACTTAAGTTCAGAGCAGGATACTGGATAGAGGCCTGCTAGAGATGGCTATTTAAAAGTCTGATGGCCATGAGATAGAAGCTGTTTTTCAATCTTTCGGTCCCAGCTTTGATGCACCTGTATGGACCTCACCTTCTGGATAATAGCGGGGCGAACAGGCCTTGGATTCCCTTATCCTGATTTTGTCAATTTGAATTTGTCTAGTTGACATTCTTCTTTATTCTTACATGTCTCTCCATTACTTCTTACAGATGATGACCAGCTCTGTCTTATAAGGAGAAGAGAAGCCATCAGTCACCCACATGGCACCAGCCTAGAGCTGTCTTATAAGGAGAAGACAAGCCATCACAGTCACCCACATGGCACCAGCCTAGAGCTGTCTTATAAGGAGAAGACAAGCCATCACAGTCACCCACATGGCACCAGCCTAGAGCTGTCTTATAAGGAGAAGGCAAGCCATCGCAGTTACCCACATGGCACCAGCATAGTTTAACAGAACAAGTTTCTCTGCCCAGGTTAACTACATCAACTCAAAATGGAGGAAGGAGATTCTCTGTATAGCGTTAACCTGAATCAACTCAAAATGGAGGAAGGAGATTCTCTGCATAGCGTTAACCTGAATCAACTCAAGATGGAGGAAGGAGATTCTCTGCTTAGCGTTAACCTGAATCAACTCAAGATGGAGGAAGGAGATTCTCTGCATAGCGTTAATCTGAATCAACTCAAGATGGAGGAAGGAGATTCTCTGCATAGCGTTAATCTGAATCAACTCAAGATGGAGGAAGGAGATTCTCCCCATAGCGTTAATCTGAATCAACTCAAGATGGAGGAAGGAGATTCTCTGCATAGCGTTAATCTGAATCAACTCAAGATGGAGGAAGGAGATTCTCCCCATAGCGTTAATCTGAATCAACTCAAGATGGAGGAAGGAGATTCTCTGCATAGCGTTAATCTGAATCAACTCAAGATGGAGGAAGGAGATTCTCTGCATAGCGTTAACCTGAATCAACTCAAGATGGAGGAAGGAGATTCTCTGCATAGCGTTAACCTGAATCAACTCAAGATGTCCGCTGCTGTTTCTTTACCCATCTTGAGACTCCACAGACTGACAAAGGATCAACTGTCTCTCTGTGCTCCCAGACTTAACCAGAACAACCCGAAGAACAACAAACCAGGTAGAAAACCAACGAAGAAGAAAAACACCACCAGCAGAGGAAAGAAACAATCCACAGGAAATGGACACAACTCTGCTGACAACAAAAGTGTTTCTAGCCAGGTATCACTAGTGTCTAGACATCAGCACTGTCTGAAGGGAAGCAAAAATAAACCCAAGATCATTCTCAAATTCTCCCGCTCCATCTTGAGGCCTGACGCAGCAAAACAAGAGGTAGGTTTAAACTTGTAGCTTTTAAATTAAAATGTAATTAAGATATTTTATACCATTTGTATCTGTGTGAATGTTGCAGCTACAGTTCATTCGGTAAGTATTCTGACCCCTTGACTTTTTCCACATAAAAAATCTTTATCAATCTACACACGATACCCCATAATGACAAAGCAAAACAGGTTTTTAGAAATGTTTACAAAGTATTCAGAACCTTTGCTATGAGACTCAAAATTGTGCTCAGGTCCATTCTGTTTCCATTGATCATCCTTGATATGTTTCTACAACTTGATTGGAGTCCATCTGTGGTAAATTCAATTGATTGGACATGGTTTGGAAAGGCACACACCTGTCTATATAAGGTCCCACAGTTCACAGTGCATGTCAGAGATAAAACCAAGCTATGAGGTCGAAGGAATTGTCCGTAGAGCTCCGAGACAGGATTGTGTCGAGGCACCGATCTGAGGAAGGGTAACAAAAAAAATCTGCAGCATTGAAGGTCCCCAAGAACACAGTTGCCTCCATCATTTTTAAGTGAAAGAAGTTTGGAACCACCAAGAGTCCTGACCAAGAAGCCGATGGTCACTCGGACAGAGCTCCAGAGTTCCTCTGTGGAGATGGTTGTCCTCCTGGAAGGTTTGTCCGTCTCTGCAGCACTCCACGAACCAAGCCTTTATGGCAGAGAGGCCAGATGGAAGCCACTCCTCAGTAAAAGGCACATGACAGCCTGCTTGGAGTTTGCCAAAAGGCACCTAAAGGACTCTGACCATGAGAAACAAGATTCTCTGGTCTGATGAAACCAAGATGAAACAATTTTTCCCTGAATGCCAAGCGTCACGTCTGGAGGAAATCTGGCACCATCTCTACTGTGAAGCATGGTGGTGGCAGCATCATACTGTGGGGATGCTTTTCAACGGCAGGGACTGGGAGACTAGTCAGGATCGAGGCAAAGATGAACAGAGCAAAGTACAGAGAGATCCTTGATGAAAACCTGCTCCAGAGCACTCAGGACTTCAGACTTGGGCAAAGGTTCACCTTCCAACAGGAAAACCACCCTAAGCACACAGCCAAGACAACGCAGGCGTGGCTTCGGGACAAGTTTCTGAATGACCTTGAGTGGCCCTGCCAGAGCCCGGACTTGAACCCGATTGAACATCTCTGGAGAGACCTGAAAACAACTGTGAAGCAACACTCCCCATCCAACCTGACAGAGCTGGAGAGGATCTGCAGAGAAGAATGGGGAGAAATTCCCCAAATGCAGGTGTCAAGCTTGTAGCGTCATACCCAAGAAGACTCAAGGCTGTAATCACTGCCAAAGGTTCCAAAAGTGCTTCAATAAAGTACTGAGTAAAGGATCTGAATACTTACGGAAATGTGATAGTTTTTTACTTTTTAATACATTTACAAAAAAACATTTTTTAACTGTTTTTGCGTTGTCATTATTGGGTATTGTTTATTAAATTGAGGGGTGGGGGGTGTATTTAATCAATTTTAGAACGAGGCTAATGTAAGATAGAGGAAAAAGTCAAGGGGTCTGAATACTTTCCGAGTGCACTGTATATATTTACTAGATATCTTGACGTAGTATCTTACTATCACTGAAGTTTCCTCTGGGAAAATAAAGCTATTCTGTTCTAAACCAGGTGAAACAAGAGATGGACGAGCTGCCTATCGGGACAATAAGTGATGAACACTGGTTGAACTCTGTGAAGCCAGAGAGCTACGACCCAGACATGGGTAACACCAGGGGACCTACAGAGAGCGACCCCAGGACAGATGCACATCACTTGGGTATGAAGATGAAGGATGCCCCCCTGTACCACCAGGATGATGTGAGGCAGCTGCAGTCGTCTACCGTTCAGCCATTCAATCCGGCTGCGTTGCGGTCTGACCTGGAATGTTGGCCTCACAACCAGAAGGTCCCCAGGTTCCCGTGTCCAGACTGCGGCCAGAAGTTCTTCTCCAAAATTCAGTTTAAGTTTCATTCCCGGAGCCACACCCAGTACCGGCCGCACTCCTGTGAGGTGTGCCATAAAACCTTCTCCCGGAAAGGCAGTCTAGACGAGCACCGACCAATCCATGAGGTGGAGCGCCCCTTCGCCTGCCTCCAATGTGGCAGAACCTTCACGTTCAAATCCAACCTGACCCGGCACATGCGGTTCCACAGCGACGCGCGGCCCTACGTCTGCCCCCAGTGCGGCCAAAGCTTCAAAATCTCCGACCACCTGAAGAGCCACATGACGGCCCACAGCGGGAATAAACCGTACTTGTGCCCGGAGTGCGGCCAGAGTTTTGTCCGTTACATTAGTCTGAAGTATCACCGGCTGAGCCACACCGGCGAGCGCCCGCTGTCCTGCCCAGAGTGTCCCATGACCTTTGCCCGGCCGCACACCCTTATGATCCACCGGCGACAGCACACCGGGGAGACGCCGTTCTCTTGCCAGGACTGTGGGAAGCAGTTCAAACAGGGGTACCAATTGAAAGACCACGTTACAATGAAACACACAGGGGAGAAACCATACAAATGCTCCGAGTGTGACAAGTGCTTCATCACTTCGGCGTCTCGTAAAGTGCACATGGTTGTCCACACAGGAGAGAAGCCGTACAAATGCACAGAGTGCTGTAGGAGATACAGTCAGAGTGGGCATCTAGCGCAGCACATGAGGAGACACATGGGGGAGAAACCATACAAATGCTCCGAGTGTGACAAGTGCTTCATCACTTCGGCGTCTCGTAAAGTGCACATGGTTGTCCACACAGGAGAGAAGCCGTACAAATGCACAGAGTGCTGTAGGAGCTACAGTCAGAGTGGGTCCCTGAAGAGGCACAAGTGTGAGCAGCAAACCAGGTGAGAGGAACCTCGGGGCTACGCCCCAAATGGTACCTTATTCTCTAAATTGTGCACTAGGGCCCATAGGGCTCTGGTCAAAAGTAGAGCACTGAATAGGGTGCCATTTGGCACCAGCCCCAGTGTTCTGAGTGTAGGAACTGGAGAGAACTGGAAAGTGGGTCCTTAAAGCAGTACAGCTGTAAGCAGCCACGTAGGTGAGAGGGTTCTCAGGTGTTTTGACGAGGGGAACTGGACTTTGTTCATACAGACACTTAGCTGCGTTCCCTATTCCCTAATATAGTGCACTACTAAATGACCAAATAAACCTACAGCTCTGATCAAAAGTAGTGTTGTGTCCCCTCCCCGTGTTACTGTTCCCCCCCCTCCCCGTGTTACTGTTCCCCCCTCCCCGTGTTACTGTTCCCCCCCTCCCCGTGTTACTGTTCCCCCCCTCCCCGTGTTACTGTTCCCCCCCCTCCCCGTGTTACTGTTCCCCCCTCCCCGTGTTACTGTTCCCCCCCTCCCCGTGTTACTGTTCCCCCCTCCCCGTGTTACTGTTCCCCCCTCCCCGTGTTACTGTTCCCCCCTCCCCGTGTTACTGTTCCCCCCCTCCCCGTGTTACTGTTCCCCCCTCCCCGTGTTACTGTTCCCCCCTCCCCGTGTTACTGTTCCCCCCTCCCTGTGTTACTGTTCCCCCCTCCCCGTGTTACTGTTCCCCCCGTGTTACTGTTCCCCCCTCCCCGTGTTACTGTTCCCCCCGTGTTACTGTTCCCCCCGTGTTACTGTTCCCCCCCTCCCCGTGTTACTGTTCCCCCTCCCCGTGTTACTGTTCCCCCTCCCCGTGTTACTGTTCCCCCCCTCCCCGTGTTACTGTTCCCCCCTCCCCGTGTTACTGTTCCCCCCTCCCCTTGTTACTGTCCCCCCTTCCCGTGTTACTGTTCCCCCCCTCCCCGTGTTACTGTTCCCCCCCTCCCCGTGTTACTGTTCCCCCCCTCCCCGTGTTACTGTTTCCCCTCCTCCCCGTGTTACTGTTTGTTCTTTGCAGAACAAAAATGTAGTGCACTATACAGGAAATAGGATGCCATTTCAAACACACCCCTCTGTTTTGTAAAAGCTACCAAGCATTCATTGTTCCTCTGAAGTCTAAAAGAGAATCAACTTGTCCCTTATTTGCAACACTTCCAGGTGATATTGTTGTGACGAAAAGCCCACTCGTCTTAGAGCCTGCCTTCTGTGAGTCTCCCTATAAATTAGAGGACTTACTAAACATAGTAAGTCCAAGGCGAGGCCACGCCAAGTTGGACGAATGATCTAATCTCCTTGGAAACCAAAACACAGATCGAGGAAGCCTTATCCTACTCCGACAGAAGAGTTTCCAGAGAGGAGGAGCTCACTGTTGTTCATTCAAGACCACGGACTGAGTTCGCAATACATCCTGTGGGGTTAGAGAAATAATTACATTAACTCTCATAGACTTTTGGCCTACTTTCCTGGACTGATAACTACACTGAACAAAAATATAAACGTAACATGTAAAGTGTTGGTCCCATGTTTCATGAGCTGAAATAAAAAATCAAATTTGTCCTATACACACAAAGAGCTTATTTCTCTCAAATGTTGTGCTCAAATTTGTTTACCTCCCTGTTAGTGAACATTTCTCATTTGCCACGATAATCCATCCACCTGACAGTTGTGGCATATCAAGAAGCTGATTAAACTGCACGATCATTACACAGGTGCACCTTGTGCTGGGGGAAAATAAAAGGCCACTCTAAAATGTACACTTTTGTCCCACAACACAGATGTCTCAAGTTTGAGGGCTTGTGCCCTCAACATGCTGACTGCAGGAATGTCCATCAGAGCTTTTGCCAGATAATTGAATGTTACATTCTCTACCATAAGCCGCCTCCAATGGCATTTTAGAGAATTTTACAGTACGCACAACCAGCCTCACAACCGCAGACCACGTGTATGGCATTATGTGGGCGAGCGGGTTTGCTGATGTCGACGTTGACAGAGTGCCCCGTGGTGGCGGTGGGGTTATATGGGCAGGCAAGCTGTGGACAACGAACACAATTGCATTTATTTGAATGCACAGATATACCGTGATGAGATCCTGACGCCCATTTTCATTCCATTTATCTGTCACCATCACCTCCTGTCTCAGCATGTTAATGCACAGCCTTATGTCGCAAGGATCTGTACACAAGTCCTGGAAGCTGAAAATGTCCCAGTTCTTCCATGGCCTGCATACTCACCAGACATGTCACCCATTGAGCATGTTTGGGATGCTCTGGATCGACCGTGTCCGACAGCCTGTTTCAGTTTCCGCCAATATCCAGCAACTTCGCAGAGCCATTGAAGAGAAGTGGGACAACATTCCACAGGCCACAATCAACATTCCACAGGCCACAATCAACATTCCACAGGCCACAATCAACATTCCACAGGCCACAATCAACATTCCACAGGCCACAATCAACAGCCTGATCAACTCTATGTGAAGGAGATGTTTCACGCTGCAGGAGGCAAATAATGGTCACACCAGAGACTGTTTCTCATCCATCCAGGCCCCTACCTTTTTTTTAAGGTATCTATTCCCAATCATGTGAAATCCATTTATTTCAATTGACTGATTTCCTTATATGAACTGTAACTCAGTAAAATATTTGAAATTGTTGCATGTTGCGTTTTATATTTTCGTTCAGTAAAAGAACCGAGAGAGGAAGATGTGAGGTGTCACTCCTTTGGCTGTGAGCTATTTCCAGCCCCCTGGCCTCAGCTCCACGAGAAAGAGAGACCACCATCCTCCAAGCACTTATCCCATCCTGACGGAATCCCACTGAGAGTCAGCATCGACATACAATGAATGTCCCTGTTGCATTATTCCTGTTCTATGAAAGTGGCGTTGTGTGTGTAAGACGGCAGGTCTAATTTACCAACCCATGATCCACACTGTCTCTGCACTGTCCACATTCAGATGTGATCTGATAGCCTGGTCCCACTGGAGATTTCTGGGTGACAAAACGAGCATTTCACGGTTGTGAAGGCATGTGTTGGTGGGGCCTCTCATATTTCCCTCTCAATTGATAAGGTCTATCTCGTCCTCAAAAGTCTTGTGAATGTATGTGCTGTTGTATTTGCTGAGTTGGGTACGGAAGTTAATTGACCTGTGGAGATGATCCCTTAGACAACTGTGCTGTATCTTGTATACCCTGCATTTAGATCGTATCTGTTAACTATTGAATTTTCCAACTTATTTAGTCTAGTAAATAAAACCATGAATTAATTATTTGTGGCATTGAGTTAATTTGCAAGACATTGGGTTCTTGGACGTTTTAGAGCTCGACAACCATTCAGAATGAGAACATAATCAATTGACTGTTGATTAACACTGTTGTTGATAGAGGATTAGATGGTATACCGGTTAATGATAACTACTGATCGAGTTAATTCAATCTCTATATTAAAACCCTTAATGGTGCCCCTCTTAGATTAATTTGGATAGGACTACCAAATGAGTTAAATAAATGAGATAAAATAATCTTGAATATCCATAGCCAGAAGTCACAACAGTTGCCGAGGTCGGAGGGGCAGACAGCAAGGTTTATGCAAACCCCCACTGTTGCAAACCAAATGCTGGGCTAGAAGCAAAGGGAAATAATGTCTTGGTGCTTTTTCTCCAAGTGGAGATGAAGTTTATGAAATGCCTGGCTGGACTGATGGGAGGGGACAGTGGATACGTGTCTTCCATACTCTTATCACCTTTGGACCCTTAATCAATAGTCTTGTTGTGATAAGGACCAATGAATAACAAATGGTTCAACTGCACTTATGACACCTGAAGGAGCGTCCGTATATTGTTCGATTGGAGAGATTCTACATTAAAATCGAAGAAACCCTCAGAAAAAAAGGTCAGAAAATATCTTGAAACTAAACAGGAAGTTACCAACGTATACTATGCCACAGGAGGTTGGTGGCACCTTAATTTGGGAGGACGAGCTCGTGGTAATGGCTGGAGCTGAATCAATGGAATGGTATCCAATACATAAAATACATGGTTTGATGCCATTCCATTTGCTCTGCTCCATTATCATTATGAGCCGTCCTCCCCTCATCAGCCTCCACTGGACTATGCGTATTGATTGACAGGGTCACATGTAATACAAATCCAATTGTATCCACCCGTGTTGAGGGCCACCGTGACAGGTGTGTTGTTGCCTACCCTCACCACCTGGGGGCGAACCATCAGGAAGTCCAGTTGTTGAGGGAGGTTTTCAGTCCCAGGGTCCTTAGCTTAGTGATGAGCTTGGAGGGCACTATGGTGTTAAACGCTGAGCTGTGGTCAATGAACAACATTCTCGTGTAGGTGTTCCTTTTGTCCAGGTGGAAAGGACAGTGTGCAGTAGAGATCATCTGTGGATCTGTTGAGGTGGTATCTGAGTTGAAGTGGGTCCAAAGTGTCTTGGATGATGGTGTTGATGTGAGCCATGACAAGCCTTTCAAAACATGTCATGGCTATAGATGTGAATGCTACTGGCCAATAGTCATGTAGGTTACCTTTTTTGGGCATAGGGACTATGGTGGTTTGCCTGAAACATGTAGGTATTTCAGACTGGGTCAGAGAGAGGTTGAAAGTTAAGATACTTGCAAGCGGCGTGCTCTGAGTACATGCCCTTGTAATCCGTCTGGCCTTGTGAATGTTAATCTGTTTAAAGGTCTTACTCACATCAGCTACGGATGTGATCAAACAGTCGTTCCGAACAGCTGTTGTTCTCAAGCATGGTTCAGTATTGCTTGCCTTGCTTGAAGTGAGCATAGAAGGCATTTAGCTCGTCTGGTCGGCTCGCGTCACTGGGCAGCTTAACGGCTGGGTTTCCCTTTATAATCCGAGATAGTTTGTAAGCCCTGCCACATCCGACGAGCATCAAAGCTGGTGTAGCAGGATTCCATCTTAATCCTGCATTGACGTTTGTCTGTTTGATGGTTTGTCGGAGGACATAGCGGATTTTCTTATAATAGTCTGGGTTAGTGTCCCACTTCTTGAAAGCGGGAGCTGTGGTTTATAGCTCAGTGTGGATGTTGCCTGTAATCCAGGGCTTCTGGTTGAAATATGTACCTGTTTTTGTTGACTTTGTTGCATCAATCCCTAGTGTCGTGGAAAATTACAGAATTAGTCACGCTATCCCATGTTTTACTGCTTAAAGATCAGTCTCGTTATATGCTAGCGTTTTTCTAACCTGATACAAACTTGTCTTTGTGTGACTTAGTCACAAGACTGGGCGTATAGCTAAGATCTGTTAGGTGCGACCTCAGCATGTGAGACATCCCGTGAGTTTACTATCTGCAGGAAGTCAGCTGTGTGGAACCTTGCAGGAAGGAGGAGCACATTATGGTGTGAACTGTGACAGAACGCAGTTATATGGTTGAGCCCTCGTGCGATCTTAATATGCACAGACAAACCAATCGCCTTTTACCCTATGTTCCGCCCGTTTCCACACATCTGCTAAACTGCCTTTTCCACTATGTTCCGCCCGTTTCCACACATCTGCTAAACTGCCTTTTCCACTATGTTCCGCCCGTTTCCACACATCTGCTAAACTGCCTTTTCCACTATGTTCCGCCCGTTTCCACACATCTGCTAAACTGCCTTTTACACTATGTTCCGCCCGTTTCCACACATCTGCTAAACTGCCTTTTCCACTATGTTCCGCCCGTTTCCACACATCTGCTAAACTGCCTATTCCACTATGTTTGCCCGTTTCCACACATCTGCTAAACTGCCTTTTCCACTATGTTCCGCCCGTTTCCACACATCTGCTAAACTGCCTTTTCCACTATGTTCCGCCCGTTTCCACACATCTGCTAAACTGCCTTTTCCACTATGTTCCGCCCGTTTCCACACATCTGCTAAACTGCCTTTTCCACTATGTTCCGCCCGTTTCCACACATCTGCTAAACTGCCTTTTCCACTATGTTCCGCCCGTTTCCACACATCTGCTAAACTGCCTTTTCCACTATGTTCCGCCCGTTTCCACACATCTGCTAAACTGCCTTTTCCACTATGTTCCGCCCGTTTCCACACATCTGCTAAACTGCCTATTCCACTATGTTTGCCCGTTTCCACACATCTGCTAAACTGCCTTTTCCACTATGTTCCGCCCGTTTCCACACATCTGCTAAACTGCCTTTTCCACTATGTTCCGCCCGTTTCCACACATCTGCTAAACTGCCTTTTCCACTATGTTCCGCCCGTTTCCACACATCTGCTAAACTGCCTTTTCCACTATGTTCCGCCCGTTTCCACACATCTGCTAAACTGCCACGTAGACAAAAGAGGCTGTACTTTTTCTATTAAAAAAAAACAAGTCCCGACTATGTTTGTTAAGCTTTCAACTCTAAACCGTTCTTGGTGATGGTTGATAGCTTCATTTTTGCAAATCTTATAATAAAGTCGTTGTAAGAGGAGTCTGCAGTCTCGTTTTCTATAGAATTGCTACCACACTAGTTAGCCATAAACTTGTTTGGTAGCTATTTACATGTTGACTTGTAAAGGTACAGTAACATAACCAATCTGTCTGACCATGTTTCTTATCAACATTAGAGAGAAAGTGAGCACATTTTCAACCCCAAAAGATTATAAACTTTATCAGAAGTGTGTGTATGTGCGCTACCTGCACTGCATCTCAGTGCTAGAGGTGTCACTACAGACCCTGGTTCGATTCCGGGCTGTATCACAACCGGCTGTGATTGGGAGTCCCAATTGGTGATGGGACGTCAGGCTCAGTTGGTTCTGCATCTCTCTGGTAACAGCACAGAAGTTTGATAAATTTACACCTGGGTCTATGTTGCTTACGGTGATAAACCCTTCAGAAAACGGCAGCAACTCACATTGTATCGGACCAGCCTCGAACTGTATTGGTTAATTTATGGACTCTTTTTCTCTTAGACATAACGTCAGAATCTGGTTGTGGATGTCCCAACACAGATAAACATAATCAATAACTTCAATTAAGATGAATTGTAAGAATACATGTTGTTTGAAGCGTATATTTAATAAAGCCTATGCAACAGGTGCCAAAGCTGTATGAGAGATTAAAATACTTTGTTTTTACACTGGTCAGCAGCTGGTCCTTGTTCTTCTCATCAAAGACCACATTCTCTCCCTCCATCTTCCATTACATAGATACACAACAGTATGTGGACTACCCTTCAAATTAGTGGATTTGGCTATTTCAGACACACCTGCTGCTGACAGGTGTATAAAATTGAGCACACCGCCATGCAATCTCCATAGACAAACATTGGAAGTAGAATGGCTTTACTGAAGAGCTCAGTGACATTCAACGTGGCACGGTCACAGGATGCCACCTTTCCAACAAGTCAGTTCGTCAAAGTTCTGCCCTGCTAGAGCTGCCCCGGTCAACTGTAAGTGCTGTTATTGTGAAGTGGAAACATCTAGGAGCAACAACGGCTCAGCCGCAAAGTGGTAGGCCACACAAGCTCACAGAACGAGACCCCCCGAGTGCTGAAGGGCGTAGCGTGTAAAAATCGTCTGTCCTCGGTTGCAACCCTCACTACTGAGTTCCAAACTGCCTCTGGAAGCAACGTCAGCACAAGAACTGTTCATCAGGAGCTTCATGCAATAGCAGAGCAGCAGCACACAAGCCTAAGATCACCATGCAGAATGCCAAGTGCCGGCTGGAGTGGTGTAAAGCTCGCCGCCATTGGATTCTGGAGCAGTGGAAACGCGTTCTCTGGAGTAATGAATCACGCTTCACCATTTGGCAGTCCAACAGACGAATCTGGGTTCGGCAGATGCCAGGAGAACGCTACCTGCCCCAATGTATAGGGCCAACTGTAAAGTTTGGTGGAGGAGGAATAATGGTCTCAGTCTGTTTTTCATGGTTTGGGCTAGGCCCCTTAGTTCCAGTGAAGGGAAATCTTAACGCTACAGCATACAATGACATTCTAGACGATTCTGTGCTTTCAAATTTGTGGCAACAGTTTGGGGAAAGCCCTTTCCTGTTTCAAAGCCCCCGTGCACAAAGAGTATTGATTTTGTCCACCCACACTAGATGCAATCAGGAGAAGCAGGTTTAAATATCAAAACAAACTCTGAACCAACTATATTAATTTGGGGACAGGTTGAATTTAGCTAGCTTGCTGTTGCTAGCTCATTTTTCCTGGGATATAAACATTGGGTTGTTATTTTACCTTAAATACACAAGGTCCTCTACTCCACAGATAAAAGGGTAAACCGAGTTAGTTTCTAGAAATTTCTCCTCCTTCAGGCTTCTTCCACTTTGGACTTTATATGGCTGTTGGCAAACAACTTTAAGGTGCATTACCACCACCAACTGGACTGGAGTGTAGACCTCAGTTCATCTTTCAATCACCCACGTGGGTATATGCTCCTAAAAACCAATGAGGAGAGGCGGGACTTGCAGCGCGTCAAGCGTGACAAATAGAATCAGGTTCTATTTTAGCGCCTGGCTCCACAGACGCTTCGTTGACTCATGCAAGCAGTGTGGATGCAATGATTGAATTAGATGTGTACATGTATTTTGCAACGCTCGCTCATGTTACATGCTGACCACACCACAGAGCGCATTCATACCTTAATAGAAAAATACTACTTGAGTAAGTCAAAGTATTTGGTTTTAAATAGTCTGAAGTATCAAATGTAATTGCAAAAATATACTGAAGTATCAAAAGTATAAAGTATAAATCATTTCAAATGACTTCTATTAGGCAATCCAAACAGCACAATTTATGTTTGTATTTATTTATTTACAGCTAGCCAGGGGCACACTCCAACACCCAGACATCATTTACAAATGAAGAATATGTTTAGTGAGTCCATCACATGAGGCAGTAGGGATGACCAGGGATGTTCTCTGTTTAGTGAGTCCACCACATCAGAGGCAGTAGGGATGACAGTAGGGATGACAGTAGGGATGACAGTAGGGATGAGAATTAGACCATTTTCCTGTCCTGTTAATCATCCAAAATGTAACGAGTACTTTTGGTTGTCAGGGAAAATGGAGTAAAAAGTACAGTATTGTCTTTAGGAATGTAGTGGAGTAAAAAGTACATTATTGTCTTTAGGAATGTAGTGGAGTAAGAAGTACATTATTGTCTTTAGGAATGTAGTGGAGTAAGAAGTACATCATTGTCTTTAGGAATGTAGTGGAGTAAGAAGTACATAATTGTCTTTAGGAATGTAGTGGAGTAAAAAGTAAAAGTAGTCAACAATATAAATAGTAGAGTACAAATACCCCCAAAACGACTTCAGTAGTACTTTAAAGTATCTTTACTTAAGCACTTTACAACACTGGTTAATTCACTGCATAAAACTAAGTTTGGAGCTGGATACAAATTGTCAGTCTTATCAAATACATTTCTAAGTAAGAATTAGAAAGTTTCAAAGTGTTAAAAAACAACATAATAATTGTATTAAGTGCAGAACATGCAAGGCACAAACCATTTGGAATGTGATATTCTTCTTATGGTCATGATCGTACAGGTAAACACACACACACACACACACACACACACACAGCGAGAGAGAGTAGGAGACAGTCAACTTCTCATCCAATAGAGGCAACCAATAAAGCACAATTGATCAATTTGAAAGTGATCAATAACTGTAATTTATCAAAGTCTAATTGATCAAGCAAATGTATACAATAATATATTATATGTATTAATGTGTATAAGAAGAACAGTTAAAAACAAAGTTGCAATAGTGTAAGTACCTCACCAGTCTAAGGATATTTAACACGTCCTATACCAGATAGAGACCTAACACCTATGTAAATCAAATCAAAACATTCCATAGGTATTAGATATACAGTTATATCTCTGGACAGGTTAAGTGCTATTTCCTCCATATTGCTTCCACCTATCCACACACACTGACTCCGGTGAGGGTTTCCCAATCCTGGTCCGGGGACCCAAGGCGGTGCACAGGTTTTGTTTTTAGCTTGATTCAACTAATAAACTTCTCATCAAGCATTTGGTTGAATCAGGTTTGTGAGTGCAGAAAACTAAAATGTGCCCCCCTTAAGGGTCCGCGGGACCAGGATTGGGACACAGGGGTAGGGGCTTGGAAAGGATTTGGAATTTTGATTTGGAACACAAACAGGAAGTTAAGTGCTGCGAGGGTGGGGCTTCTTTCCTTACATCACTTCCTGAGAAGTGATTTCCTGTCCTCCAGTTCCTCTGTGTATGTTGGCTCTGAAGGGGTTAACGCACAGAGCAAACGTGTTAAAACAGACCCAGGATAAAGGTGGTGTGTGTGTGCTAGCTGTTCCTGTAAACTTCCAGTCATTATGCTAACGCTAGTTAGCAATGGGCCAGAAACTACCTTCAAACTGCACACTGAGACATTCAAATGTCCATTAGTGATAGAAACCACAAACCTACTCTAGACTTGATCAGTGTCTAACAGATAACTTCAACATGAAAGTCATTATAAAAGCTACAAGAAGAAACCGATCACACAGCAGCATCTTCAAAGTGGAAAAGCATAAGAGATCGGTTCTCATGTTTGGTTAAAAAAAAAGGGATTGACAACCTGTCAACTGCTTGACAGCCAATCAATTGGTGAGGGGGCGGGACATTCTTGGCCACCGCTGTACCCTGATTGGTCCAGATCCATACCAATCATTCTGATTTCAGTGTCAGGGTCCGTTGAGTCGAGTGTAATCGGTGTACTCAGCAGGAATTGGTTCAGGACAGCATAAAAAAAAAATATATCACTGTTCTCGTCTGTGATTGGTTGGTTGCAGTGTCAGTCACTGAGTGCTACCCGATAGGATGGTTAGTGCCGCCTCCACACTGGCGGTGTGTCTAAGATCCGGCAGGTCTGCTGCCAACAGGACCTCCAAGACCGAATACTGAGAGAGGGAGACAGAGGGAAGAGAAGAGAGAGAGAGAGACCGAGGGAAGAAAAGAGAGAGAGGGAGACAGAGGGAAGAGAAGAGAGAGAGAGACAGAGGGAAGAGAAGAGAGAGAGGGAGACAGAGGGAAGAGAAGAGAGAGGGAGACCGAGGGAAGAAAAGAGAAGAGACAGAGAGAGATGCAATCAGTCTGATTATACTTCATCATTGTTGGTCGACTAATGTACCTGCAGGCCAGAACACACCCAGTCAGTCAGTCAGTACCTGCAGGCCAGAACACACCCAGTCAGTCAGTACCTGCAGGCCAGAACACACCCAGTCAGTCAGTACCTGCAGACCAGAACACACCCAGTCAGTCAGTACCTGCAGGCCAGAACACACCCAGTCAGTCAGTCAGTACCTGCAGACCAGAACACACCCAGTCAGTCAGTCAGTACCTGCAGACCAGAACACACCCAGTCAGTCAGTACCTGCAGGCCAGAACACACCCAGTCAGTCAGTACCTGCAGGCCAGAACACAGTCAGTCAGTCAGTACCTGCAGACCAGAACACACCCAGTCAGTCAGTCAGTACCTGCAGACCAGAACACACCCAGTCAGTCAGTCAGTACCTGCAGACCAGAACACACCCAGTCAGTCAGTCAGTACCTGCAGACCAGAACACACCCAGTCAGTCAGTACCTGCAGGCCAGAACACACCCAGTCAGTCAGTCAGTACCTGCAGGCCAGAACACACCCAGTCAGTCAGTACCTGCAGGCCAGAACACACCCAGTCAGTCAGTACCTGCAGGCCAGAACACACCCAGTCAGTCAGTACCTGCAGGCCAGAACACACCCAGTCAGTCAGTACCTGCAGGCCAGAACACACCCAGTCAGTCAGTACCTGCAGGCCAGAACACACCCAGTCAGTCAGTCAGTCAGTACCTGCAGGCCAGAGAAGATGAGTCCGACCCCTCGTAGTTTGAACTGTCGTAGCAGGTCCCTGAGCTCGTTGACAACTGTATAGTCTACAGTATTGACATGATGACAGTCCAGGACCACTGACCTAGGAGGAGAGGCTGAGGGAGACAGGGGGGGGGGGGGGCACGCACAAGAGGAGGAAAGATTAGTCTCCCTAGGCAGACGGATTGCCTCCCACATTAACAATGTTCCAGCATTCCAGAATACACACACTCTCTCTTACCCTGCAGTGCCTGAGTGTATAGGACAGTGTTGAGGTACTCTGTGGAGGGGAAACTGAGTCCACTATCTAACTCCATCACCAAAACACCATGATCACACACCTGTTACACACAGAGAGAACACACACACACCTGTTACACACAGAGAGAACACACACACACACACCTGTACACACAGAGAGAACACACACACACACACCTGTTACACACAGAGAGAACACACACACACACACACACCTGTTACACACAGAGAGAACACACACACACACCTGTTACACACACACCTGTTACACACAGAGAGAACACACACACACACACACACAAATGAATGCACGCACGCACACATACACATACACATTACCTTTATGCTGGGCCTGGCTACATTGTAGAGCAGCATGAGTCCAGAAACAACTACACCTCCCACAATGCCGTACTGCACCTCCCAGAAACTCAACAGGAAGGTGATCAGGAACGGCACCAGATCAAGCTCTAAGACACACACACACACACACACACACACACACACACATTTGAAATACACACTGACACACAAAGATGTAAAAACTGTGAGACAAACACACAGGTTCAACACAAACGACTCACTGCGTATCCTCCAGAACTGCATGACGACGCGGTAGTCGACCAGGGGAGCCACAGCACAGATGATGACTGCTGCCAGAGAGGCTTTAGGGATGTAGTAGAACGCTGGCATCAGGAAGGCCAGGGACAACAGCACTACCACACCTCAACACCAGACAGATACCACACATTAATTACAGTATACTAACTACTACACAACCCCACCTCAACATCAGACAGATACCACACATTAATTACAGTATACTAACTAGTACACCTCAACACCAGGGGGCGTCAGACACTACACAATAATTACAAGTATTCTGCAGTATTATACAGTAAACAACTATACTACAGTACAATACTACAACAACATTGCAGTACAGTACAGAGAGAGAGAAAGATGGATGGATAGGAGAGAGAGAGAGAAAGATGGATGGATAGGAGAGAGAGAGAGAGAAAGATGGATGGATAGGAGAGAGAGAGAGAGAAAGATGGATGGATAGGAGAGAGAGAGAGAGAAAGATGGATGGATAGGAGAGAGAGAGAGAAAGATGGATGGATAGGAGAGAGCGAGAGAAAGATGGATGGATAGGAGAGAGCGAGAGAAAGATGGATGGATAGGAGAGAGCGAGAGAAAGATGGATGGATAGGAGAGAGCGAGAGAAAGATGGATGGATAGGAGAGAGCGAGAGAAAGATGGATGGATAGGAGAGAGCGAGAGAAAGATGGATGGATAGGAGAGAGCGAGAGAAAGATGGATGGATAGGAGAGAGCGAGAGAAAGATGGATGGATAGGAGAGAGCGAGAGAAAGATGGATGGATAGGAGAGAGCGAGAGAGATGGATGGATAGGAGAGAGAGAGAGAAAGATGGATGGATAGGAGAGAGAGAGAGAAAGATGGATGGATAGGAGAGAGAGAGAGAAAGATGGATGGATAGGAGAGAGAGAGAGAAAGATGGATGGATAGGAGAGAGAGAGAGAAAGATGGATGGATAGGAGAGAGAGAGAGAAAGATGGATGGATAGGAGAGAGAGAGAGAAAGATGGATGGATAGGAGAGAGAGAAAGAAATGGGAGTGATATTTGTAGTAAATTCTGTCTTACCAGTGACTATGCCTCCGGCTGGAGTACACACTCCTGTCTGGGAGTTCACTGCAGTCCTGGACATGGGCAGATTATACATTAGTGTGTATATAACACACACACACACACACACACACACACTACACAGGAAACACACAAACATTAGTGTGTATATAACACAAACACACACACACACACACACACACACACACACTACACAGGAAACACACAGACAGTGTGTATATAACACACACACACACACACACTACACAGGAAACACACAGACAGTGTGTATATAACACACACACACACACACACACACACTACACAGGAAACACACAGACATTAGTGTTGTCACCATGTCAGTATTTTCCATGGCAAAAAATAAAACACTAAGCAGACTAAACTCCTTTAAAACCTACTTTTGTAACATATTGTGTGGTACAACTTCCAAAATAAACAACTGTGATTCTGGGTGACAACATCAGGCTGTTTGTTTCCAACATTAGGACTGTTTCAAGAGCTTCAGTCTGCTTCATGTTGTGTTTCCTTTGTTTCCTGACTTCCTAGTATCACCATACTGGTGTCATGGCAACACTAATGCACACACACCTTCCGAAGCTTCCTGTGACCGGATAGGCTGAGACGAAGGATCCCATAATGTTGGTTAGACCAATAGCAAACAGTTCCTGGTTGGCATTGATCCTATAGTCATTCTGACTGGCTGGGGATTCAAATCAAATCAAACTTTATTCAAAGTGCATTTAAACTCACTTAACAGCGAATAAGATAGAGAAACAGAATAATTATGCAAGATTTTTGAGATATTCCATCCTCAATGTGACTTCTCTGGTCAAATAAATAACAAATAAACATTTAACAACACACGTTGGTACAGAAGGAGCGCACCATTAACATCGCTCAAACACACACACACAACCACACACACACACAGCTCTCACCGAAGGCTTTAGCGATGGCAATGCTCTCCAGTACTCCCATGAAGGGGATGACAGCCAGCCCTCCTCCAAAATCCTGCCACGGGATTGGTCAGAAGGGGTTTTCAATCACTCATATCCGAGATGTGATTGGACAACGGCGTTCTAATGACTAATTACTGTTCCCTGATTGGCTTAGCATACTGACCAAGAGCGACTGGGGACCTTTGCTGTAATAGCTACTTGTTACTTTTCACTGTAACCTAATTGGAAACATAATAATACTGTGACAACTCAACACTAACAAATCAATACTGTAATATCATTGGTTCAGCTCACTCTCCCCCTGCTCTCCCCAACGGTGATAACAAAATTACGACACCCACTCTCCAGTGTCAACTCTGTATCCAAATTGGTCCATCTACCTGTCACTCCCCCACCCTGTATCCCTATTGGTCTGTCCCCCTGTCACTCACCAACTCTGTATCCCTATTGGTCTGTCACTCACCTCTATGATCTCTCCGAAGCTGATGCTGGTACCGTTGGGCGTGGTCTCGAAGAGGGGAGGGGCTCTGAACGGCGGCAGGCCCTGGGATGTTTTCCCGGTAATGGTGAAGACCGGTGAGCCAAACGCGTTCCATGAGAACGCCACGAAGGTCGCCGCCACTACGACCAACGCATTACGCACTGAGGTGGGGAGACACACACATTATACTCTCTCTCTCACACACACACACACACACACACACACACACCCCTCCCCCTACCGGTACTGACCGGTAGCGATGCCCCAGACCAGACTGTGAGCGGCCCTGGTGAGGAAGGCGTTCTGTTCTGACGGGGGTTCCAGGGTACTCTTCATCCACTGCAACGTCACCAGCAGACACAGACACAGCAGACCTAGAACCACGTCTCCTATCCTACACACACAGACACAGCAGACCTAGAACCACGTCTCCTATCCTACACACACAGACACAGCAGACCTAGAACCACGTCTCCTATCCTACACACACAGACACAGCAGACCTAGAACCACGTCTCCTATCCTACACACAGACACAGCAGACCTAGAACCACGTCTCATATCCTACACACAGACACAGCAGACCTAGAACCACGTCTCCTATCCTACACACAGACACAGCAGACCTAGAACCACGTCTCCTATCCTACACAGACACAGCAGACCTAGAACCACGTCTCCTATCCTACACACAGACACAGCAGACCTAGAACCACGTCTCCTATCCTACACACAGACACAGCAGACCTAGAACCACGTCTCCTATCCTACACACACAGACACAGCAGACCTAGAACCACATCTCCTATCCTACACACACAGACACAGCTGACCTAGAACCACGTCTCCTATCCTACACACAGACACAGCAGACCTAGAACCACGTCTCCTATCCTACACACAGACACAGCAGACCTAGAACCACGTCTCCTATCCTACACACACAGACACAGCAGACCTAGAACCACGTCTCCTATCCTACACACAGACACAGCAGACCTAGAACCACGTCACCTATCCTACACACAGACACAGCAGACCTAGAACCACGTCTCCTATCCTACACACACAGACACAACAGACCTAGAACCACGTCTCCTATCCTACACACAGACACAGCAGACCTAGAACCACGTCACCTATCCTACACACAGACACAGCAGACCTAGAACCACATCTCCTATCCTACACACAGACACAGCAGACCTAGAACCACATCTCCTATCCTACACACACAGACACAGCAGACCTAGAACCACATCTCCTATCCTACACACACACACACAGACACAGCAGACCTAGAACCACGTCTCCTATCCTACACACAGACACAGCAGACCTAGAACCACGTCTCCTATCCTACACACAGACACAGCAGACCTAGAACCACGTCTCCTATCCTACACAGACACAGCAGACCTAGAACCACGTCTCCTATCCTACACACAGACACAACAGACCTAGAACCACGTCTCCTATCCTACACACAGACACAGCAGACCTAGAACCACATCTCCTATCCTACACACAGACACAGCAGACCTAGAACCACGTCTCCTATCCTACACACAGACACAGCAGACCTAGAACCACGTCTCCTATCCTACACACACACACACACTACAATGATATTACACAAACACACACACGTTACAATAACATTACACACACATTACAACGATATTACACAAACACATTAAAACATTACACACACACACACGTTACGACAACATTACACACACACACACACACAAAAGTATAGCCTACTGTAGGCCTACTCTACCTGTAAGATGTAGACCAGCCCTCTACTGTACCTGGTCTCAGGTATCCTGTAGAAGGTGTAGACCAGTCCTCTACTCTACCTGGTCTCAGGTTTCCTGTAGAAGGTGTAGACCGGCCCTCTACTCTACCTGGTCTCAGGTATCCTGTAGAAGATGTAGACCAGTCCTCTACTCTACCTGGTCTCAGGTTTCCTGTAGAAGGTGTAAGACCAGTCCTCTACTCTACCTGGTCTCAAGTATCCTGTAGAAGATGTAGACCGGCCCTCTACTCTACCTGGTCTCAGGTATCCTGTAGAAGGTGTAGACCAGACCTCTACTCTACCTGGTCTCAGGTATCCTGTAGAAGGTGTAGACCAGTCCTCTACTCTACCTGGTCTCAGGTATCCTGTAGAAGGTGTAGTAGACCTGCAGGAAGAACTCATGAGGTATGTCCTTCAGTCCCAGCACATTCTGGAGACAAAACAACACTGAATTAACACTGTCCTCATACAGGGATGGTGTGTGTATGTGTGTGTCTCACCTTGACTTGACCGAAGCCTATGGTTACCGCGGCAGCACAGGTGAAGCCTTTGATCACCGGAAATGAGATGAAGTCCAGAAGAAACCCTGAAACCAAAAATGATCTAGAAATAGAACTTTGAGGATGATCTAGAACCAGAACTATGAGGATGATCTAGAACCATAACTATGAGGATGATCTAGAACCATAACTATGAGGGTAATCTAGAACCAGCACTATGATGATCCCGAACCAGCACTACGAGGATGATCTAGAACCAGGACTACGAGGATGATCTAGAACCAGGACTACGAGGTTCATCTAGAACCAGGACTACGAGGTTCATCTAGAACCAGGACTACGAGGTTCATCTAGAACCAGGACTACGAGGTTCATCTAGAACCAGGACTACGAGGTTCATCTAGAACCAGGACTACGAGGTTCATCTAGAACCAGGACTACGAGGTTCATCTAGAACCAGGACTACGAGGTTCATCTAGAACCAGGACTACGAGGTTCATCTAGAACCAGGACTACGAGGTTCATCTAGAACCAGGACTATGAGGGTGATCTAGAACCAGGACTATGAGGGTGATCTAGAACCAGGACTATGAGGGTGATCTAGAACCATAACTATGAGGGTGATCTAGAACCATAACTATGAGGGTGATCTAGAACCATGAGGGTGATCTAGAACCAGCACCATGATCCAGAACTACGAGGATGATCTAGAACCAGGACTACGAGGTTGATCTAGAACCAGGACTACGAGGTTGATCTAGATCCATGACTACGAGGGTGATCTAGAACCAGGACTACGAGGGTGATCTAGAACCAGGACTACGGGGGTGATCTAGAACCATAACTATGAGGGTGATCTAGAACCATAACTATGAGGGTGATCTAGAACCATAACTATGAGGGTGATCTAGAACCATAACTATGAGGGTGATCTAGAACCAGAACTATGAGGTGATCTAGAACCAGAATTGAGGGTGATCTAGAACCAGAACTGAGGGTGATCTAGAACCAGAACTATGAGGGTGATCTAGAACCAGGACTATGAGGTTGATCTAGAACCAGGACTACAAGGTTGATCTAGAACCATGACTACGAGGGTGAACTAGAACCAGAACTACGAGGGTGATCTAGAACCAGAACTATGAGGGTGATCTAGAACCAGAACTATGAGGATGATCTAGAACCAGAACTATGAAGACAATCTACAACAAACTATTATTTCTCCCCTACCCAAACGTAGTAGAGCCATGGCGGTCTGTATGGTTCCACAGATCAGGCTGAGGAGGACGGCTCGGACCGGGTCTCCCCCCACGTAGGAGGCACACAGCAGGGACATGATGGCAGTAGGACCCAGGGTTACATCCTTGGAGGTTCCCAGAAACGTATAGATGAACCCACCCATGAAGGCTGAGTACAAGCCGTACTGTAGAGAGGGGGATAATTTGACTTAAAGGAAGTAGAGAGAGCTGCACTTCCTAACCTCCTGCCAAATGTATACCCATATTAGAGACACATATTTCCTTCAGATTACACAGATCCACAAAGAATTCGAAAACAAATCAAATTTTGATAAACTCCCATATCTACTGGGTGAAATTCCACAGTGTGCCATCACAGCGGCAAGATTTGTGACCTGTTGCCACAAGAAAAGGGCAACCAGTGAAGAACAAACACCATTGTAAATACAAGCCATATTTATTTATTTTCCATTTTGTACTTTAACTAACTATTTGCACATCGCTACAACACTGTATATAGACATAATATGACATTTGAAATGTCTTTATTATTTTGGAAAATGTGTGAGTGTAATGTTTACTGTTAGTTTTTAGTGTTTATTTCACGCTTGTTCATCCATTTCACTTGCTTTGGCAACGTAAACATATGAATCCCATGACAATAAAACCCCTTGAATTGAATTGAGAGGCAGAGTAGAGGAGAAGTGAGGGGTCTGGGTAGGAAACAAAAAGAGAGTAGAGGAGAAGTGAGGGGTCTGGGTAGGAAACAAAAAGAGAGCAGAGGAGAAGTGAGGGGTCTGGGTAGGAAACAAAAAGAGAGTAGAGGAGAAGTGAGGGGTCTGGGTAGGAAACAAAAAGAGAGCAGAGGAGAAGTGAGGGGTCTGGGTAGGAAACAAAAAGAGAGCAGAGGAGAAGTGAGGGGTCTGGGTAGGAAACAAAAAGAGAGTAGAGGAGAAGTGAGGGGGATTGTAGGAGAAGATGGAGGGAGAAGAGTGTTATGTCAGGTAGCAGGTAAAAGAGTCCCCAAGGTAAAGCTGTAGTGTACTAAAACATGAGAGGACTTGATGACTATGGTCTATAGACACTCAGGCCTATGAACTGTGTCCCTACTGTGTCCCTATTCTCTAAACTATTCATTCCCCCATAGGGCTCCGGTCAAAAGTAGTGCACTATATAGGGAATAGGGCTCCGGTCAAAAGTAGTGCACTATATAGGAAATAGGGTGCCATTTGGGATGCACTCTGAGGTCTATAAAGCTATATGATCCAATAACATGTTCAACATTACACTCAACTATGCTTACTGTGAGGGGTTGGAAAATGTAACAACATAGGTGTGCCAAAAGTTTATTAATACAACACTAGAAACAGCATGTGATCCTTCTGGCGTGAGAGGCCTTGTCCCAGAGATATAGCAGGTACTTCTACTACCACTCACCAGTACAGGTAGGCCTAACTATTTAACCCCGACTCCTCCCTCTCACCTGTACAGATATACCCTGCCCCCAGCCCCTCCCTCTCACCTGTACAGATAAACCCTGCCCCTGCCCCTGTCCCCTCCCTCTCACCTGTACAGATAAACCCTGCTCCTGTCCCCTCCCTCTCACCTGTACAGATAAACCCTGTCCCCAGCCCCTCCCTCACACCTGTACAGATAAACCCTGCCCCCAGCCCCTCCCTCTCACCTGTACAGATAAACCCTGCCCCTTGCTCCTCCCTCTCACCTGTACAGATATACCCTGCCCCCAGCCCCTCCCTTTCACCTGTACAGATAAACCCTGCCCCCAGCCCCTCCCTCTCACCTGTACAGACAAACCCCTGCCCCTTGCTCCTCCCTCTCACCTGTACATTCTATGGTCTATAGACACTCAGGCCTATGAACTGTGATCCATTGGATCTCTCACCTGTACAGGTAGGCCGGCCACCTCAGCATAAGCCAGGGCCTGTGGTACGGTGGTTAGACCCACGGTGAGACCTGCTATCAGGTCCATCTGGAGCCAGCTCAGCCTGTACCTGGAGGTGGAGAAAACACAGAAAGACTTGTGTTAGCTCCCCAAGGATTTAGATTGAGAGACAGAGACCAAGACATATTTGAAAGTAAATAAATAACGTGCTTCAATAAGACTTACTAACCCTGCTAGTTTAGTTTGGGGTTAACTGTTCTGAACTCCCAGCACAGATAAGCAGATGAATTCCCATGTGTCCTAAGTATCAATCAGGCAAATACATGTATTTTTTTATTGAGGCAAGGCGTCAGTGACATTCATATCTGTGCTCTTCTGTTCTCTATCCATGGAATTAGTCCACTGCGCCACCAGGATGGAGCTAGCAGGCCATGTTTTATTAACTCTTTCAAAGCTGTTCCTTTTAGCTCATTTAGACCCCATATCAAAGTAATCAACCACTCATTAAGATCAGGGTTGGCCAATTAGTGGGCACGGGGCCAACAACTGAACATTATGTAAAAAAAATAAAGGAGAGAGTTTTGTTGACGCTGAGAACGGAATGTATATGTTTTTAAATAACATTCTAAGAACGTTTAGAATGTTTTCTCGTGGTTTTTATGGAAGGTTTTCTTAATGTTCTGAGAACATGACTTTAAATCGAACCATGAAGAAACCTGTAGAAAACGTAATGCTGAAGTACTGACGTTTCCACCTAAGAAACACGTGGTTCTTAGAACAGTGTGTGCTAGCTGGGCAGCCTTTGTCTCTCATCACCAGAGAAAGAGATGAGGGTGGGACACCTACTTGGGTAACCAGGTGAGGATGGGGAGCCAGGCCTGGAGGGTTCTGTAGGAGCAGCAGGAGGCCATTCTCTCCCCCAGAGAGGACCTTCCTATCTGGGGCCCGGGCCGGTCGACTAGGGGCTCCATCATGTTGCCTGGAAGCAGGACGGAACAGGACAGAGGAGGGTCTGTAGTTGGTGAAGGGCCGAACATGAGATGGAGGAGGCGGAGAGATGTTAATGTAGACAGAGAGCAGAGTCATAGACAGACACACAAAGTGCTGAGAAGCAGATTTTGAGACTACAGTACACACACACACACACACGAAAACCAATCCAATGTCTTCATTCCATAGACACACAAACAGGCAAAACCAGGAAGGTACTGTAGGTGGCAGCAGTAGGCCAGGTAGGTTGTGTTTGCTTACCTCAGTCCTCAGTCCTCAGGGTGGGTGAGGTTCAAACTCGACTATAATATGACATCCACGTCTCCACACTCCAACTAGGCAGGTAAAAGAGGACGAAACACCAAGAGAGCAGAGAATCACCAATGTTCCCAGAACCGTCAGATCTCACATCATTCTAGAATCCAGAAAGGCAAGATCCTCCCAGTGTGTCTCCATTCCATGTGTGGTAGTACTGGTGCACTCACTGTGATGAAAGAACAGAAAGAAAGGAGAAAAGTGGTCAATTAAATCCAGCAATAAAAGCCCATAAAGAACGAAGACAAAGATGGTAAAATAGAGGATACTGTAGACTGTCGTCTCCTGACAGACTTAAAGGAAAATGGTTTTGCTTGTCAGCAATCGAGTTTTCAAGATAAGCCACTTTCAAAATACAGAAATCATCCTCGTATGACGTATTCGGCATCATATGGTGATGATGTCGCTATTTTGAAAGTTGCTTATCTTAAAAATTGGATTGCTGACTGGCATAACATGTTGGGACTTTGTCAACAATGGACTCATGAAACAAATACTGTACCAAACGGTCGTTTTAGGGTGGAGTTTTCCTTTAACTATTCAAATCCTACCCACAAGTGTGAGATTTATATCAGGGTGCCAACCAAGATGAACTAGACTGTGAGCTACGTGCATTTATCAGTCAGTCTACTGTACTCTACTTTCACGAGTTCTGAGTTCTACTGTACTGCCAACAGAGCATGAGCAAAATATTTTTGTCTCATTTATTGAATCTATAGTTTCTAAATTCAGTCGAGGCAAAAGAACATACGCAGATTGATTTAACTATCACCATGCCAACCCACTCCATTTAAAATCTATGGCTATGGTGTCACCATGCCAACCCACTCCATTTAAAATCTATGGCTATGGTGTCACCATGCCAACCCACTCCATTTAAAATCTATGGCATCACCATGCCAACACACCCCATCCAATTTAGAATATACGGCTATGGTATCACCATGCCAACCCACCACATCCCATTTAGAATATACTGCTATGGCGCTGGCTGGCAAATGTATTTGACACTGGCTAGCCACGATCACATGACAATTTGTTTAAGATCTACTTTACAATTTGCATTCTGGTCTCATACAGTTTTAAATTTGTCATTGGGTCCACAGTCATTTTCATAGCTGCTCAGGCCTCAGGCGCACACACACACACACACAAAATGGTATGTACGGCCTGCACCAGGAAGTCCATCACTTCAACTCGTCTGACGGAGTACAAAGCCTACCTTTACTGCTGGGCCAAGCACAGGTAGGTAACACACATTCACCCGTCACACTCATCATTACACGTACCCACACACACACACACACACACACACACACACACACCATTGCCAAGACCTTACAAACACACACACACACATATATATACATACATACATTGTAATGACCCTGGGTTTATTACAATATACACTGTACAGACAGAGACAGACACACACGGACGGACGGATACACACACGGACGGACGGATACACACACGGACGGACACACACACGGACAGACGGATACACACACGGACACACATACTGGGCAGGCAAATACTGACTGGCAATAAAATGATCCAGTGGAATGGACATAGAATGAATTACTTAAATAGACAAACCTATTTCCAGGCGATCTATTCTTTATAAAACGCCTGTGTTCTTCAATCACAATACATCTATTCTTTCGTTTACTGACCGCAACTAAGCGAGGTCAGCAACATAATCACTGCAGTGACCACTTCCCTTAAATGTAACTTGTGCTGATCAAGAAACCACCTTCCCTAAATGTCACTTGCGCTGAGCAAGAAAGAAAAAAAGAGAGACTTCCGTTGCGTCCACTCTTCTCCGGCAAAACTTAAACACTCCACCTCATGTGACCACGATCATGTGACCAAAGTGGGTGGGGTTTGAAGCGCTGTGTTTGCGCTATTTCCGGGAGTAGATCAAATTGATTTTCACACTGCATTTTCTTTGAACAAGAGAAAACAAAACATTGATTATTGCGAAAGTAATCAGTAAATAGAGGATAGGCTTACTTCAATGTAGAATATGTCAATAATGTCAAACAAACACTTTGACTGGAGTGTTTAAGATAAGCTTTATAGAGCTGATGCTATATTTTCTTAAAAAGTGGACTCTGCAATATACTGCAACTGAAAATATTGTGTTTATGATTTGGAACTTTATGAGACGGATATGGCTGTTGGTCATGATGTGATAGTTTTGTTGCTGGCGGTAATATGCTGTGTTGTAGAGTGCAAGAAGAGGAATGTACTTCTTATTATCGGTAAGTCACTTTTTGCTTTGGGTTATATTAACTGCAGTTAAATTAATCAAAGATCGACACTGCGTGTCACTTATCAATGAATTCGATCAGATGTATTTGTGAGTTTTTGACATCAGTTCTTCAACTTAGCTACTCGGTCAACACACTTCATCTCTCCCCCCTTCACTCTCTCCACTCCCTTCCCCCCTCGCTCTCTCAGCGGACGACGCAGGCTTCGAGACGTCGGTCTATAACAACACCGTGGTCCGCACGCCTCACCTAGCCGCTCTGGGTCGACGCAGCCTGGTGTTCCAGAATGCCTTCACCTCCGTTAGTAGCTGTTCTCCCAGCCGATCCACCATACTAACAGGCCTGCCACAGGTGTGTGTGTGTGTGTGTGTGTGTGTGTGTGTGTGTGTGTGTGTGTGGTGTGTGTGTGTGTGTGTGTGTGTGTGGAGAGAGAGAGAGAAGGCAAGAGCGAGAGAGAGGAAAAAGTGTGTGTGTGTTCACCTCCTCCCTATGGTTCCTGGTCAAAAGTAGTGTACTAAATAACAGGGTGCCCTTTGGAACACACTCCTAATTTTTCTTCATGATACATACAGCAACATAAAGTGGGGACATCCCAGATGGAACACTATACAGTGCACTACTTTTGACCAGAGCCATATAGGGAATAGGTTGCCTTCCAGGGCAGGTCATTCATCCATTTTGTTTTCTCGTGTTCCTCTGTCCTCAGCATCAGAATGGTATGTACGGCCTGCACCAGGGAGTCCATCACTTCAACTCGTTTGACGGAGTACAAAGCCTACCTTTACTGCTGGGCCAAGCTAACATACGCACAGGTAGTTAACACACATTCACCCTACACACTTATCATCACACACCCACCCGTAGCATTGTCAAGACCTTACACACACACAAACAGGTAGTTAACACACATTCACCCTTCACACTCATCATCACACACACCCTTCGCACTCATCATCACACACACACACAGGTAGATAACACACACATCATCACAAGTGCGCGGGGACATGTGTGTTTTGATGGAGTGTACCAGAGTGCCAGTTTCCCTATTCCTCCTCCATACAGGGATCATTGGGAAGAAACACGTAGGCCCTGGCCCTGTCTATCCCTTTGAATTCGCCTACACAGAGGAAAACAACTCTGTACTTCAGGTAGAATTATTAAACCATTCTTTTATATATTGTTTGTTTAGCGTTATTATGCTATTTTAGAATCTTATTTTATGACAATCTATGATTGTAAATTGGTGTATAATTAAAACAGTTAATCAGCTCAACCAATAAATTGTACTGCTACTACTACTACTGCTACTACTACTACTACTGCTACTACTACTACTACTACTACTACTGCTACTACTACTACTACTACTACTACTACTGCTACTACTACTACTGCTACTGCTACTACTACTACTACTACTACTACTACTACTGCTACTGTTACTACTACTACTGCTACTGCTGCTACTACTACTACCACTACTACTACTGCTACTACTACTACTACTGTTGCTACTACTACTACTGCTACTACTACTACTGCTACTACTACTGCTACTGTTACTACTACCTCTGCTACTGTTACTACTACTACTGTTACTACTCCTACTACTACTACTGCTACTACTGTTACTACTACCTCTGCTACTGTTACTACTACTACTGTTACTACTCCTACTACTACTACTGTTACTACTACTACTGTTACTACTACTACTGTTACTACTACTACTACTGTTACTACTACTACTACTGTTACTACTACTACTGTTACTACTACTACTACTGTTACTACTACTACTACTGCTACTACTGTTACTACTACTACTGTTACTACTCCTACTACTACTACTACTCCTACTGCTACTGTTACTGCTACTACTGTTACTACTGCTACTACTACTACTGCTACTACTCCTACTGCTACTGTTACTGCTACTACTGTTACTACTACTACTCCTACTGCTACTGCTACTACTACTACTGCTACCGTTACTACTACTACTACTACTACTACTACTCCTACTGTTACCTCTACTACTCCTACTACTAGGTGGGTCGGAATATCACCCGGATCAAACTACTGGTCAGGAAGTTCTTCCAGACCCAGAGAAAGGAAGAGGAAGAGAGACCGTTCTTCTTGTATGTGGCGTTCCACGACACCCACCGCTGTGGCCATTCCCAGCCGCAGTACGGAGCATTCTGTGAGAAGTTTGGGAACGGCCAGAGTGGAATGGGGAGGATTCCAGATTGGAAGCCAGAATACTACACCCCAGACCAAGTCAAGGTAAGGATTTGGTGCTGGTTCTGTTGTACTCTGTTCTATGCTAATCTATTCTAAGACAGTATATCACTTTCCACCTGCTATTTGAGAGTACTACCATTAATTATTTCATTGAATATAATATGTAATTTAACACTTACCCAGGTGCCCCACTTCGTCCCAGACACCCCTGTAGCGAGAGCTGATTTGGCTGCCCAGTACACTACAGTTAGCAGACTGGACCAGGGTAAGAGGAGGAAGAACACACACACACACACACACACACACACGAATAGAGAGAGGAACTCACACACACACACACCGACATGAATAGAGAGAGGAACTCACACACACACACACACACACACACACACCGACATGAATAGAGAGAGGAACTCACACACACACACACCGTCATGAATAGAGAGAGGAACTCACACACACACAACGACATGAAGAGAGAGGAACTCACACACACACACACACAACGACCTGAAGAGAGAGGAACTCACACACACACACACCGATATGAAGAGAGAGGAACTCACACACACACACAACGACATGAAGAGAGGAACACACACCGACACACACATGCAAGAACACACACACACCAACATGAATAGAGAGAGGAACACACACCGACATGAATAGAGAGAGGAACAAACACACACACACCAACATGAATAGAGAGAGGAACAAACACACACACACCAACATGAATAGAGAGAGGAACAAACACCGACATGAATAGAGAGAGGAACACACACCGACACACACATGCAAGAACACACACACACACCAACATGAATAAAGAGAGGAACAAACACACACACCGACACACACATGCAAGAACACACACACACACCAACATGAATAGAGAGAGGAACACACCAACATGAATAGAGAGAGGAACAAACACCGACATGAATAGAGAGAGGAACAAACACACACACACCAACATGAATAGAGAGAGGAACAAACACCGACATGAATAGAGAGAGGAACACACCGACATGAATAGAGAGAGGAACACACACCGACATGAATAGAGAGAGGAACACACCGACATGAATAGAGAGAGGAACACACCAACATGAATAGAGAGAGGAACACACCGACACACACATGCAAGAACACACACACACACCAACATGAATAGAGAGAGGAACAAACACCGACATGAATAGAGAGAGGAACAAACACACACACACCAACATGAATAGAGAGAGGAACACACACCGACATGAATAGAGAGAGGAACACACCGACATGAATAGAGAGAGGAACACACCAACATGAATAGAGAGAGGAACACACCGACATGAATAGAGAGAGGAACAAACACACACACACCAACATGAATAGAGAGAGGAACAAACACCGACATGAATAGAGAGAGGAACACACCAACATGAATAGAGAGAGGAACACACCGACATGAATAGAGAGAGGAACACACCGACATGAATAGAGAGAGGAACACACCGACATGAATAGAGAGAGGAACACACCAACATGAATAGAGAGAGGAACACACCGACATGAATAGAGAGAGGAACAAACACACACACACCAACATGAATAGAGAGAGGAACAAACACCGACATGAATAGAGAGAGGAACACACCAACATGAATAGAGAGAGGAACACACCGACATGAATAGAGAGAGGAACACACACACACACACACACACACCGACATGAATAGAGAGAGGAACACACACACACACACACACCCCAACATGAATAGAGAGAGGAACAAACACACACACACACACACACACACCGACATGAATAGAGAGAGGAACAAACCCACACACACACCGACATGAATAGAGAGAGGAACACACACACACACACCGACATGAATAGAGAGAGGAACACACACACACCAACATGAATAGAGAGAGGAACACACACACACACACCAACATGAATAGAAAGAGGAACACACACACACACACCAACATGAATAGAGAGAGGAACACACCAACATGAATAGAGAGAGGAACACACACCGACATGAATAGAGAGAGGAACACACCGACATGAATAGAGAGAGGAACACACCGACATGAATAGAGAGAGGAACACACCAACATGAATAGAGAGAGGAACACACACCGACATGAATAGAGAGAGGAACACACCAACATGAATAGAGAGAGGAACACACACCGACATGAATAGAGAGAGGAACACACCAACATGAATAGAGAGAGGAACACACCGACATGAATAGAGAGAGGAACACACACACACCAACATGAATAGAGAGAGGAACACACACACACACACCAACATGAATAGAAAGAGGAACACACACACACACACCAACATGAATAGAGAGAGGAACACACCAACATGAATAGAGAGAGGAACACACACCGACATGAATAGAGAGAGGAACACACCGACATGAATAGAGAGAGGAACACACACCGACATGAATAGAGAGAGGAACACACCAACATGAATAGAGAGAGGAACACACACCGACATGAATAGAGAGAGGAACACACCAACATGAATAGAGAGAGGAACACACACCGACATGAATAGAGAGAGGAACACACCAACATGAATAGAGAGAGGAACACACACCGACATGAATAGAGAGAGGAACACACCGACATGAATAGAGAGAGGAACACACCAACATGAATAGAGAGAGGAACACACCGACATGAATAGAGAGAGGAACAAACACACACACACCAACATGAATAGAGAGAGGAACACACCAACATGAATAGAGAGAGGAACACACCAACATGAATAGAGAGAGGAACACACCAACATGAATAGAGAGAGGAACACACCAACATGAATAGAGAGAGGAACACACCAACATGAATAGAGAGAGGAACACACCAACATGAATAGAGAGAGGAACACACCAACATGAATAGAGAGAGGAACACACCAACATGAATAGAGAGAGGAACACACACCGACATGAATAGAGAGAGGAACACACCGACATGAATAGAGAGAGGAACACACCAACATGAATAGAGAGAGGAACACACCGACATGAATAGAGAGAGGAACAAACACACACACACCAACATGAATAGAGAGAGGAACACACCAACATGAATAGAGAGAGGAACACACCAACATGAATAGAGAGAGGAACACACCAACATGAATAGAGAGAGGAACACACCAACATGAATAGAGAGAGGAACACACCAACATGAATAGAGAGAGGAACACACCAACATGAATAGAGAGAGGAACACACCGACATGAATAGAGAGAGGAACACACCGACATGAATAGAGAGAGGAACACACCAACATGAATAGAGAGAGGAACACACCAACATGAATAGAGAGAGGAACACACCGACATGAATAGAGAGAGGAACACACCAACATGAATAGAGAGAGGAACACACCGACATGCATGAACACACACAGACGTGTATTTGAACTCTATTTATCACACAGCTAATACATGACTGGTAAACTTCTCCGCTGTAGGTATTAGTCTGATTCTACACCATGAATCCATCCACGGCCGTGTCCCAATACCCACACTAGCGTACTACATACTTAAACTGCATACTCATTTCTAGTAGAATTCACTCGTCTTTTCCCACCTCACGTGTTTGACAACAGCTGATAATCAGATAAATTGACGCGCTGCCAAAATGAACTAATGGCGGGAGGCAACGCAATCGCTCATCACATGACCCATTCAGAGTTCTGTTTTCTACATTTCACAAACTATACTGAACAAAAATATAAACGCAACAATTTGAAAGACTTTGTCTGAGTCACAGTTCATATAAGGAAACCAGTCGGTTGATATAAATTCATTAGGCCCTAATCTATGGATTTCACATGACTGGGAATACAGATATGCATCTGTTGGTCACATTACCTTAAAAAAAATGGGCCTCAAGATCTCATCACGGTATCTCTGTGCATTCTAATTGCCAATCGATAAAATGCAATTGTGTTCGTTGTCCGTAGCTTATGCCCATACCATAACCCCACCGCCACCATGGGGCACTCTGTTCATAACGTGTCCTCTCCTGTCTTCCATAGGTATTGGTCTGGTGCTGGCTGAGTTGAGGGAGGCTGGTTATGAGAATGACACCTTGGTGATCTACAGCTCTGATAACGGTATCCCTTTCCCCAACGGACGCACCAACCTGTACGGATCAGGCACCGCAGAACCCATGTTGGTGTCATCACCTGAACACAGGGAGAGATGGGGAGGAACCAGCCAGGCCTACGTCAGCCTACTGGGTGAGATGGAGGGAGGGGGAGCAGGAGGGAGGGAGGGACCAGCCAGGCCTACGTCAGCCTACTGGGTGAGAGGGAGGGAAGGAGGGACCAGCCAGGCCTACGTCAGCCTACTGGGTGAGAGGGAGGGAAGGAGGGACCAGCCAGGCCTACGTCAGCCTACTGGGTGAGAGGGAGGGAAGGAGGGACCAGCCAGGCCTACGTCAGCCTACTGGGTGAGAGGGAGGGAAGGAGGGACCAGCCAGGCCTACGTCAGCCTACTGGGTGAGAGGGAGGGAAGGAGGGACCAGCCAGGCCTACGTCAGCCTACTGGGTGAGAGGGTGGGAGGGGGAGCAGGAGGGAGGGAGGGACCAGCCAGGCCTACTGGGTGAGAGGGAGGGAGGGGGAGCAGGAGGGAAGGAGGGACCAGCCAGGCCTACATCAGCCTACTGGGTGAGAGGGAGGGAGGGGGAGCAGGAGGGAGGGAGGGACCAGCCAGGCCTACATCAGCCTACTGGGTGAGAGGGAGGGAAGGAGGGACCAGCCAGGCCTACGTCAGCCTACTGGGTGAGAGGGAGGGAAGGAGGGACCAGCCAGGCCTACGTCAGCCTACTGGGTGAGAGGGAGGGAGGGAGGGGGAGCAGGAGAGATGGGAAGGGAGGGACCAGCCAGGCCTACGTCAGTCTACTGGAGGGAGGGATGAGAGAATGATGGTTGGAGGGAGGGAGAGAGAATGATGGTTGGAGGGAGGGAGAGAGAATGATGGTTGGAGGGAGGGATGAGAGAATGATGGTTGGAGGGAGGGATGAGAGAATGATGGTTGGAGGGAGGGATGAGAGAATGATGGTTGGAGGGAGGGATGAGAGAATGATGGTTGGAGGGAGGGATGAGAGAATGATGGTTGGAGGGAGAGAGAATGATGGTTGGAGGGATGAGAGAATGATGGTTGGAGGGAGGGAGAGAGAATGATGGTTGGAGGGAGGGATGAGAGAATGATGGTTGGAGGGAGGGATGAGAGAATGATGGTTGGAGGGAGGGATGAGAGAATGATGGTTGGAGGGAGGGATGAGAGAATGATGGTTGGAGGGAGGGATGAGAGAATGATGGTTGGAGGGAGGGATGAGAGAATGATGGTTGGAGGGAGGGATGAGAGAATGATGGTTGGAGGGAGGGATGAGAGAATGATGGTTGGAGGGAGGGATGAGAGAATGATGGTTGGAGGGAGGGATGAGAGAATGATGGTTGGAGGGAGGGAGAGAGAATGATGGTTGGAGGGAGGGAGAGAGAATGATGGTTGGAGGGAGGGATGAGAGAATGATGGTTGGAGGGAGGGATGAGAGAATGATGGTTGGAGGGAGGGATGAGAGAATGATGGTTGGAGGGAGGGATGAGAGAATGATGGTTGGAGGGAGGGATGAGAGAATGATGGTTGGAGGGAGGGATGAGAGAATGATGGTTGGAGGGAGGGATGAGAGAATGATGGTTGGAGGGAGGGATGAGAGAATGATGGTTGAAGGGAGGGATGAGAGAATGATGGTTGGAGGGAGGGAGAGAGAATGATGGTTGGAGGGAGGGAGAGAGAATGATGGTTGGAGGGAAGGAGAGAGAATGATGGTTGGAGGGAGGGAGGGAGGGAGAGAGAATGATGGTTGGAGGGAGGGAGGGAGAGAGAATGATGGTTGGAGGGAGGGAGAGAGAATGATGGTTGGTGGAAGGGATGAGTGAGAATGATGTTTGGAGGGAGGGAGAGAGAATGATGGTTGGAGGGAGGGAGAGAGAATGATGGTTGGAGGGAGGGATGAGAGAATGATGGTTGGAGGGAGGGAGAGAGAATGATGGTTGGCGGGAGGGAGAGAGAATGATGGTTGGAGGGAGGGAGAGAGAATGATGGTTGGAGGGAGGGAGAGAGAGAATGATGGTTGGAGGGAGGGAGAGAGAATGATGGTGGAGGGAGGGAGAGAGAATGATGGTTGGAGGGAAAGAGAGCGAGAGAGGAAAAGGGAGGAGGGAAGAAGGTATTGGTGGATTGACTGATAATAGCTGGGGAGAATTAATTAATGGATGTGTGGATGTATTTCTTGATGCATGTGTAATACCACTGTTACCATTAGGGGGAGACATAACTACCCTTCTACAGTATATGTTTGGGAGATCACCTCAAGGAAAGGAGGAAGGAAGGATTTTAAAAGTAATTTAACCACTATGTTTAAATCTCAATTTGCCTTTCCACGATTCCTCACATCCTCTCTCCTCTTTCTCAAAGCCCATTGGTGGAGAAGTTCAGAGGGGGAAAACCTTGGCTGTTCTCCTCCAATGTGCTTTAAGGAGGCAAGGAAATTGGATGTAAGAAGTCACAGGAAGATAAATTGTGATAGAACCTAACCATCTCTCTCTCTACCTCCCTCCAGACATCACCCCCACCTTACTGGACTGGTTCTCCATCCCGTACCCCTCATACTGCCTCCCGGGCACCCCCACCACCCCTGTCAGCCTCACAGGCCGCTCCCTCCTCCCTGCCCTCGTCTCCGAACCCTCACCTGCTGCCTGGAAAACCGTCTACGCCAGGTAAAACCCTCCCCCACCGCCTGGCACACTGTCTACGCCAGGTAAAACCCTCCCCCGCTGCCTGGCACACCGTCTACGCCAGGTAAAACCCTCCCCCACCGCCTGGCACACCGTCTACGCCAGGTAAAACCCTCCCCCACCGCCTGGCACACCGTCTACGCCAGGTAAAACCCTCCCCCACCGCCTGGCACACCGTCTACGCCAGGTAAAACCCTCCCCCACCGCCTGGCACACCGTCTACGCCAGGTAAAACCCTCCCCCGCTGCCTGGCACACCGTCTACGCCAGGTAAAACCCTCCCCCGCTGCCTGGCACACCGTCTACGCCAGGTAAAACCCTCCCCCGCTGCCTGGCACACCGTCTACGCCAGGTAAAATCCTCCCCCACCGCCTGGCACACCGTCTACGCCAGGTAAAACCCTCCCCCGCTGCCTGGCACACCGTCTACGCCAGGTAAAACCCTCCCCCACCGCCTGGCACACCGTCTACGCCAGGTAAAACCCTCCCCCGCTGCCTGGCACACCGTCTACGCCAGGTAAAATCCTCCCCCACCGCCTGGCACACCGTCTACGCCAGGTAAAATCCTCCCCCGCTGCCTGGCACACCGTCTACGCCAGGTACAAAGGAAGGAAGGAAGGCACGGTGTGTTAGATGTTGGTGTTATAACCAGTTAACCACTGAGACTATATATATAGGGTGATTTCCCAGACACTGTGATTACACCTACTGTAGTCCTGGACTTAACAGCATGTTCCATGCTGATTCTCCGCTGAGAATGATTTTTAGTTCAGGACTAGTTAGAATCTGTGTCCGGGAAACTGGCCCATAGTGTGACTTTCTTTCTTTGTGTGTATTAGGTAACACTTTACATTACAGGGTCCTTATTACTGTTTAATTATTACTTCAGTCTAACGAGTATTGTAATTACTCATTACTACACTGTACTTTGGATTCTTGCTTTTTTTTATGTTTTCTTTGTTCTTCTGCACTGTCTACGGCAGCCAGTCCCTCCATGAGGTGACCATGTACTACCCTATCCGCTCCATCCACCAGGGGGCGTACCGCCTGCTCCACAACCTCCACTACCGCATGCCCTTCCCCATAGACCAGGACTTCTACGTCTCTCCCACCTTCCAGGACCTGCTGAACAACACCCTGACCGGACAGCCCACAGGCTGGTTCAAGACCCTGCAACAATACTACTACAGGTACTGGTATAATACTATTATATACTATATTATACACTATTATATTATACACTATTATATTATACACTAGTATACTATATTATATTATACACTATTACTGGTATAATACTATTACTATTACTGGTATAATACTATTATATACTATATTATACACTATTATACTATATTATACACTATTATACTATATTATACACTATTATATTATACACTATTATACTATATTTTACACTAGTATATATCTGAATAACACCCTGACCAGACAGCCCACAGGCTGGTTCAAGACCCTGCAACAATACTACTACAGGTACTGGTATAATACTATTATATACTATATTATACACTAATATATTATACACTATTATATTATACACTATTATATTATACACTATTATATTATACACTATTATATTATACACTAGTATACTATATTATATTATACACTATTATACACTATTATATTATACACTATTATATTATACACTATTATATTATACACTATTATATTATACACTATTATATTATACACTAGTATATTATACACTAGTATATTATACACTATTATATTATACACTATTATATTATACACTATTATATTATACACTATTATATTATACACTATTATATTATACACTATTATATTATACACTATTATATTATACACTATTATATTATACACTATTATATTATACACTATTATACTATATTATATTATACACTATTATATTATACACTATTATATTATACACTATTATATTATACACTATTATACTATATTATATTATACACTATTATATTATACACTATTATATTATACACTATTATACTATATTATATTATACACTAGTATACTATATTATATTATACACTATTATACTATATTATACACTAGTATACTATATTATATTATACACTATTATATTATACACTATTATACTATATTATATTATACACTATTATACTATATTATATTATACACTATTATACTATATTATATTATACACTATTATACTATATTATATTATACACTATTATACTATATTATATTATACACTATTATACTATATTATATTATACACTATTATACTATATTATACACTTATATTATACACTAGTATACTATATTTTACACTATTATATTAAATACTATTATACTATATTTTACACTAGTATATATCTGAATAACACCCTGACCAGGCGGCCCACAGGCAGGTTCAAGACCCTGCAACAATACTACTACAGGTACAATACTATTATTATTATATACTATATTATATTATACACTATTATATTATACAGTATTATACTATATTATACACTATATTATACACTATTATATTATACACTAGTATACTATATTAAACACTTATATTATACACTAGTATACTATATTATACACTATTATATTATACAGTATTATACTATATTATACACTATATTATACACTATTATATTATACACTAGTATACTATATTAAACACTTATATTATACACTAGTATACTATATTATACACTATTATATTATACAGTATTATACTATATTATACACTATATTATACACTATTATATTATACACTAGTATACTATATTAAACACTTATATTATACACTAGTATACTATATTATACACTATTATATTATACAGTATTATACTATATTATACACTATATTATACACTATTATATTATACACTAGTATACTATATTAAACACTTATATTATACACTAGTATACTATATTTTACACTATTATATTATACAGTATTATACTATATTATACACTATTATATTATACAGTATTATACTATATTTTACACTATTATATTATACACTATTATACTATATTTTACACTATTATATTATACACTATTATACTATATTTTACACTATTATACATCTGAATAACACCCTGGCCAGGCGGCCCACAGGCAGGTTCAAGACCCTGCAACAATACTACTACAGGTACTTTTTGAAGGAGATCCCTTTCTGTATCTGAGTTTAGAGAGGACAGATAGACATAGTGAGGGGTGTAGAAACCCCAGAGAACCCCCGTCGCTGCGGTGGCGTTTGTGGTTCGGAGTCAGGAGCTTAGACCGATACATCCAACACTATTATACTAGACTATAAACCGGGAACTTTGGGTCCTGGATGCTGATTGGCTGAAACAACTTTTCAGCCGTATGTACAGTGCATTCGGAAAAGTATTCAGACCCCTTGACTTTTTCCACATTTTGTTACGTTACAGCCTCGTTCTAAAATGGATTAAATAAATAAAAATCCTAAATCTACACACAGTACCCTGTAATGACAAAGTGAAAACAGGTTTTTAGACATGTTTGTAAATTTATTACAAATAAAAAACTGATACCTTACTTACATAATTATTCAGAACCTTTGCTATGAGACTCAAAATTGAGCTCCGGTCCTTTCTGTTTCCATTGATCATCCTTGAGATGTTTCTACAACTTGGATTTACCACAGGCGGACTCCAATCAATTGATTGGACATGATTTGGAAAGGCACACACCTGTCTATATAAGGTCCAACAGTTGACAGTGCATGTCATAGCAAAAACCAAGCCATGAGGTTGAAGGATTTGCCCGTAGAGTTTCAAGACAGGATTGTGTCGGGGCACAGGTCTGGGGAAGGGTACCAAAACATTTATGCAGCATTGATGGTCCCCAAGAACACAGTGGCATCCATCATTATTAAATGGAAGAAGTTTAGAACCACCAAGACTCTTGCTAGAGCTGACCGCCCGGCCAAACTGAGCAATCGGGGAAAAGGGCCTAAGTCAGGGGGGTGACCAAGAACCCAATGGTCACTCTGACAGAGCTCCACAGTTCCTCTGTGGAGATGGGAGAAACTTCCAGAAGGGCAAACATCTCTGCAGCTCCACCAATCAGGCCTTTATGAGTAAAGGGTCTGAATACTTATGTAAATGTATTATTTCAGTTATTTTATTCACAAACATTTCTAAAAACCTGTTTTTGCTTTATCATCATGGTATTGTGTAGATTGATGAGAGAAAAAAAAACAACAATTGAATCAATTTTAGAACGAGGCTGTAACGTAACAAAATGTGGAAAAAGTCAAGGGGTCTGAATACTTTTCCGAATGCACTGTATATCAGACATTATAAACTGTGTGGTTCCAGCCCTGAATGCTGATTGGCTGACATCCGTGGTATATCAGACCGTACACCACGTGTATTTTATTTTATTTTTTATTTTACCTTTATTTAACCAGGTAGGCAAGTTGAGAACAAGTTCTCATTTACAATTGCGACCTGGCCAAGATAAAGCAAAGCAGTTCGACAGATACAACAACACAGAGTTACACATGGAGTAAAACAAACATACAGTCAATAATAAAGTATAAACAAGTCTATATACAATGTGAGCAAATGAGGTGAGAAGGGAGGTAAAGGCAAAAAAAGGCCTTGGTGGCAAGGTAAATACAATATAGCAAGTAAAACACTGGAATGGTAGTTTTGCAATGGAAGAATGTGCAAAGTAGAAATAAAAATAATGGGGTGCAAAGGAGCAAAATAAATAAATAAATTAAATACAGTTGGGAAAGAGGTAGTTGATAGGGCTAAATTATATGTGGGCTATGTACAGGTGCAGTAATCTGTGAGCTGCTCTGACAGTTGGTGCTTAAAGCTAGTGAGGGAGATAAGAGTTTCCAGTTTCAGAGATTTTTGTAGTTCGTTCCAGTCATTGGCAGCAGAGAACTGGAAAGAGAGGCGGCCAAAGAAAGAATTGGTTTTGGGGGTGACTAGAGAGATATACCTGCTGGAGCGTGTGCTACAGGTGGGAGATGCTATGGTGACCAGCGAGCTGAGATAAGGGGGGACTTTACCTAGCAGGGTCTTGTAGATGACATGGAGCCAGTGGGTTTGGCGACGAGTATGAAGCGAGGGCCAGCCAACGAGAGCGTACAGGTCGCAATGGTGGGTAGTGTATGGGGCTTTGGTGACAAAACGGATTGCACTGTGATAGACTGCATCCAGTTTGTTGAGTAGGGTATTGGAGGCTATTTTGTAAATTACATCGCCAAAGTCGAGGATTGGTAGGATGGTCAGTTTTACAAGGGTATGTTTGGCAGCATGAGTGAAGGATGCTTTGTTGCGAAATAGGAAGCCAATTCTAGATTTAACTTTGGATTGGAGATGTTTGATATGGGTCTGGAAGGAGAGTTTACAGTCTAACCAGACACCTAAGTATTTGTAGTTGTCCACGTATTCTAAGTCAGAGCCGTCCAGAGTAGTGATGTTGGACAGGCGGGTAGGTGCAGGTAGTGATCGGTTGAAGAGTATGACAAAACATGTATTTTTACTGCTCTAATTACGTGGGTAACCAGTTTATAATAGCAATAAGGCACCTCGGGGGTTTGCAGTATAGCCAATATACCATGGCTACGGGCTGTATCTGGGCACTCCACGTTGTGTCGTGCATAAGAACAGCCCTTGGCCATGGTATATTGGCCATATACCACACCCCCTCGTGCCTTATTGCTTAAATATACCACGGTTGTGCAAAAATACTTGTTTACTTTTCTATTTATGTTGGTAACCAGTTTATAATAGCAATAAAGCACCTCAGGGGGGTTGAGGGACATGTCAATAGGGGGGGTTGAGGGACATGTCAATAGGGGGGGTTGAGGGACATGTCAATAGACCACACACCTTTGGGCCTTTAGTATTTGCTTAATTATTCTCTTATGTAGCGGTATAAGAACAGTAGTACCATCTTCATTACCATAGAAATGAAACCATACAATATAAACACTATACAATATAAAACTATACAATATAAACACTATACAATATAAAACTATACAATATAAACACTATACAATATAAACACTATACAATATAAACACTATACAATATAAACACTATACAATATAAACACTATACAATATAAAACTATACAATATAAACACTATACAATATAAACACTATACAATATAAACACTATACAATATAAAACTATACAATATAAAACTATACAATATAAAACTATACAATATAAACACTATACAATATAAACACTATACAATATAAAACTATACAATATAAAGCATAGGATTCTATATACAATATAAACACTATACAATATAAACACTATACAATATAAAACTATACAATATAAAGCATAGGATTCTATATACAATATAAACACTATACAATATAAACACTATACAATATAAAACTATACAATATAAACACTATACAATATAAACACTATACAATATAAACACTATACAATATAAACACTATACAATATAAACACTATACAATATAAAGCATAGGATTCTATATACAATATAAACACTATACAATATAAACACTATACAATATAAAACTATACAATATAAACACTATACAATATAAAACTATACAATATAAACACTATACAATATAAAACTATACAATATAAACACTATACAATATAAAGCATAGGATTCTATATACAATATAAACACTATACAATATAAACACTATACAATATAAAACTATACAATATAAACACTATACAATATAAAACTATACAATATAAACACTATACAATATAAACACTATACAATATAACACTATACAATATAAACACTATACAATATAAACACTATACAATATAAAGCATAGGATTCTATATACAATATAAACACTATACAATATAAAGCATAGGAGTCTATATACAATATAAAACTATACAATATAAAGCATAGGATTCTATATACAATATAAAACTATACAATATAAACACTATACAATATAAAGCATAGGAGTCTATATACAATATAAAACTATACAATATAAACACTATACAATATAAAACTATACAATATAAACACTATACAATATAAACACTATACAATATAAAACTATACAATATAAACACTATACAATATAAACACTATACAATATAAACACTATACAATATAAAACTATACAATATAAAACTATACAATATAAACACTATACAATATAAAACTATACAATATAAACACTATACAATATAAAACTATACAATATAAACACTATACAATATAAACACTATACAATATAAACACTATACAATATAAACACTAAACAATATAAACACTATACAATATAAAGCATAGGATTCTATATACAATATAAAACTATACAATATAAACACTATACAATATAAAACTATACAATATAAACACTATACAATATAAACACTATACAATATAAAACTATACAATATAAACACTATACAATATAAACACTATACAATATAAACACTATACAATATAAACACTAAACAATATAAACACTATACAATATAAAGCATAGGATTCTATATACAATATAAACACTATACAATATAAAACATAGGATTCTATATACAATATAAACACTATACAATATAAACACTATACAATATAAAACTATACAATATAAACACTATACAATATAAACACTATACAATATAAAACTATACAATATAAACACTATACAATATAAAACTATACAATATAAAACTATACAATATAAAACTATACAATATAAACACTATACAATATAAACACTATACAATATAAAACTATACAATATAAAACTATACAATATAAAACTATACAATATAAACACTATACAATATAAACACTATACAATATAAAACTATACAATATAAAGCATAGGATTCTATATACAATATAAACACTATACAATATAAACACTATACAATATAAAACTATACAATATAAACACTATACAATATAAACACTATACAATATAAACACTATACAATATAAAACTATACAATATAAAACTATACAATATAAAACTATACAATATAAACACTATACAATATAAACACTATACAATATAAAACTATACAATATAAAGCATAGGATTCTATATACAATATAAACACTATACAATATAAACACTATACAATATAAAACTATACAATATAAAGCATAGGATTCTATATACAATATAAACACTATACAATATAAACACTATACAATATAAAACTATACAATATAAACACTATACAATATAAACACTATACAATATAAACACTATACAATATAAACACTATACAATATAAACACTATACAATATAAAGCATAGGATTCTATATACAATATAAACACTATACAATATAAACACTATACAATATAAAACTATACAATATAAACACTATACAATATAAAACTATACAATATAAACACTATACAATATAAAACTATACAATATAAACACTATACAATATAAAGCATAGGATTCTATATACAATATAAACACTATACAATATAAACACTATACAATATAAAACTATACAATATAAACACTATACAATATAAAACTATACAATATAAACACTATACAATATAAAACTATACAATATAAACACTATACAATATAAACACTATACAATATAACACTATACAATATAAACACTATACAATATAAACACTATACAATATAAAGCATAGGATTCTATATACAATATAAACACTATACAATATAAAGCATAGGAGTCTATATACAATATAAAACTATACAATATAAAGCATAGGATTCTATATACAATATAAAACTATACAATATAAACACTATACAATATAAAGCATAGGAGTCTATATACAATATAAAACTATACAATATAAACACTATACAATATAAAACTATACAATATAAACACTATACAATATAAACACTATACAATATAAAACTATACAATATAAACACTATACAATATAAACACTATACAATATAAACACTATACAATATAAAACTATACAATATAAAACTATACAATATAAACACTATACAATATAAAACTATACAATATAAACACTATACAATATAAAACTATACAATATAAACACTATACAATATAAACACTATACAATATAAACACTATACAATATAAACACTAAACAATATAAACACTATACAATATAAAGCATAGGATTCTATATACAATATAAAACTATACAATATAAACACTATACAATATAAAACTATACAATATAAACACTATACAATATAAACACTATACAATATAAAACTATACAATATAAACACTATACAATATAAACACTATACAATATAAACACTATACAATATAAACACTAAACAATATAAACACTATACAATATAAAGCATAGGATTCTATATACAATATAAACACTATACAATATAAAACATAGGATTCTATATACAATATAAACACTATACAATATAAACACTATACAATATAAAACTATACAATATAAACACTATACAATATAAACACTATACAATATAAAACTATACAATATAAACACTATACAATATAAACACTAAACAATATAAAACTATACAATATAAAGCATAGGATTCTATATACAATATAAACACTATACAATATAAACACTATACAATATAAAACTATACAATATAAACACTATACAATATAAACACTATACAATATAAACACTATACAATATAAAACTATACAATATAAACACTATACAATATAAACACTATACAATATAAAACTATACAATATAAACACTATACAATATAAACACTATACAATATAACACTAAACAATATAAACACTATACAATATAACACTAAACAATATAAACACTATACAATATAAAACTATACAATATAAACACTAAACAATATAAAACTATACAATATAAACACTATACAATATAAAGCATAGGATTCTATATACAATATAAACACTATACAATATAAAGCATAGGATTCTATATACAATATAAAACTATACAATATAAAGCATCGGAGTCTATAAACAATATAAAAACGATACAATATAAAATAAATGGTTCTATATCTATGATACTACTATTACCATAGAAATATAATTAATAGAATGGGCTTGGAACCTCTAACCCTGGAAATTCATTCTATTTCTATGACTACGACAGGGACCGCTGGGAGCTTTTTGACTTGCGGTCGGACCCAGAAGAGGCTGTGAACCTGGCTGGGGACCCGGCTCTCGCCCCGGTCCTGGAGAGCCTCAGAGACAGGTTAGTATTACTGTTCTATAGGGATATTAGGGATTAGGGATCGATTAGTGTATCATCGATATGGATATTATGGAGGGTTGCAAAATTCCCAGAAATCCGGTTTGGAAGATTCCCAGAACCAGGATGGAATAAGCAAGAAATGTGGAATTCTTCAAACACAAACTTGGGAATTTCGAGAAAGCCAAACCATTTCCCCCTTGGGGGTATTTCTTATGTTATATCTTATGTTATGTGTTATGTTAATTATTTCCTAATGTAATGTTGCCAGGCTGCTGAAGTGGCAGTGGACCACTGGGGATCCGTGGGTCTGTGGACCAGACGCTGTGCTGGAGGACAAACTGGAACCACACTGTCGACCGCTCTACAACGGACTCTGACCGCAACTAGACCACAACTGGACTGTGATTGATTGTGGATCCAATCATATTTATTTTATAAAGCCCTTTTAACATCAGCAGTAGTCACAGTGTGCTTCATAGTTAGCCGGCCTGAACCTCCACAGAGCAATCAATGCAGAAGACGAATCACAGTGGCCAGGAACATCTCCCTAGAAAGAAGGACTCTAGGAAGTAAGATGGACAGGAATCTGGCTCCGACGATGACTCATCCTTTTCTGGCTGTACCAGGTAGAGGTTAAGAGTACATGTGGTCATTAAGAGTGCATGTGGCCATTAAGAGTACATGTGGCCATTAAGAGTACATGTGGTCATTAAGAGTACATGTGGCCATTAAGAGTACATGTGGCCATTAAAGTGGTACTTGGGGATTTTGTGCAGCCACAACTGTCTTTATTTTAATGTGAGTTATAACCCATGAGTTATGACTATAGGGCCAGGAGTTTTGACCAGAAACCACCTCGTGACCTGAACAGGAAGAACTATGGGTTGTGATTAAGACCATCGATGGCTGAAAAACAAAACAAACGTGGTGTAGCTTCAGTGCAAATATTCTGGACTTCATACCATGTATGTTCTGGACTTCATACCATGTATGTTCTGTATGATGTCAGTTTAACATCTAGATGTCGTTGGGATTTGATGTATTTTGTCAAATAAAGTATTTTGTTGCTTCTCCTGTTGTTTATTTCATCATAATGTCATCTGTATTTAAGTTCTTAAAAGCTGGTTATATGAACTAGTTGGAGCATCACAGTTTAAAGTCTCTCTCTCTTTGGTATCAAACTTATATTTGGGGATGGGGGATGAACGGAAATGTAAGAAGGAAACAGAAATGTTCTGTTTTATTTACAGACCTTTTCATTCCAAGCTTGTGTTAATTATTTCTGATGATGAAAACGCATGTGTGACAGGCTACGTGGGCCTAACAGTGCACTGAAAACATATTTTATAGCCCAAGAGTAAAATCTAGGATTGTTTCTAGGCTATATTATATCAGCCTGTTGCATGTGGATCACACAAGTCGGCTACCATCAGATCCGGCTGAATCACAAGAACCACAGACGATTTGATTCGTTTTTAAATCAGACTACTCAGTTCCATTCGCGTTATTTGGTCAGATTATTGATGATCTGCTCTCCGATATTGGAGATGGCCTTTGATCAGCACTTTTAAGTTAACTTAAAAAAAATATATTTTTTAAGTTTAATGGAGCCTATGCGTAATTATTATATTCCCATTTGGTCATGTATGGACGACAAGGTGGTATTTGATATTTGATTAGAATCCCCATTTGCTGTTGCGATAGCATCAGCTACTCTTCCTGGGGTCCACACAAACCATGACATAATACAGAACAGTAATAGACAAGAACAGCTCAAGGACTGAACATCATTTTTTTTTTAAATGGCACATGTAGCCTACATATCAATACATACTGTACACCCAAACTATCAAATAGGGGAGAGGCGTTGTGCCTTGTGGTGTTGCTTTATCTGTCTTTTTGAAACCAGGTTTGCTGTTCATTTAAGCAATAAGAGACGGGAGTTCCCTTCAATAATGACTATATAATACTGTACGCTTTCTTGAATTTGTTCTGGATTTGGGGACTGTAAAACAAAAGACCCCTGGTGACATGTCTAGTGGGTTAAGTGCGTGTGTCAGAGCTGTGTGTAAATTGAGCCCTCTGATTACAATGAAGAGCAAGACGTGCCGCTCTGTTCTGGGCCAGCTGCAGCTTGACCAGACAACTGGGCAATAATCAAGAGAAGACTAAACTAGAGCCTACACTTGCTTTTTGGAGAGAGGTGTCATAAAAGCAGATGATTCTTTATTACGGACAGACCTCTCCCCATCTTTACAACCGTTGAATATTTATGTTTTGACCATGACAGTTTAGACTCTAAGGTAACACCAAGTAATTTAGTCTCAACTTGTTCAGCAGCCACACCATTCATTGGTTATATAGGCTGTTATCTAAAAATGGGGATCTTATTTACACTGTTGTGGAGGTACGGGGTTCTACAGAAGGATAAACTAACAACTGAAAACGTGTGCTTTTTAGGATAGCCTATAATTTACGAGCACTTGAACACATTTCCTAATCCATTCAGTGGGCTGTCTCTCTCCTCTCTCTCTATCCCATTTCTGTAAAGTTAAAGCATCTGAAGCTGGACCATTTATGACGAAATTCCAGTCATATGCCAATAAACGTAATTTACTTTCTAGTTTTCAAGAAACAGATGAGGATCGGTGTGATGTCACTATGTCAACCTCCCCAAACACAGGGGTAAAGAGAAAACGCATACATCCGGATTGGATTGTTCATCTGCGTGCGTAAAAGATGAATCATTCAATCTTTCTGATCCAATTGACAGGTCACGATCGTGCCGCGCGCCTATATAAAACGGTCACAACATTCGAGAACACCCAACCAACGGAAGAACCCGCCAACAAGAACGTCCGTTGATATTGGTAACCTAGGCTACAGCTCACCAGAGAAGAAGACAAGAACAGAAGAACCAAAAACATCCCGACGACAACCGAACCAACCAACCAACCGAACCAACAGTCAAACCAACATTCCATCCAGCTGCGTAAAAAAGGCGTCACGAGATGGAGAGGTCTGTTAGATTCGCCGTGGTGTGCGTCTGTATCTCCATGCTTATCTCGTGCCACCCTATCGAGGCGTGGTACAAGCAGTCCACCGGACCGAGCTACCACTCGGTCGGCCGAGCCTCGGGTCTGCTGTCCGGGATCCGGAGGTCCCCGTACATCCGGAGGTCTGAGTCAGAAGAAACGGTGATGGACAGCGGGGAGAACACCGGCACCGAGAACAACTTGGTGACTGACGGTAACCGACAGACCCCCGTACTCAAAAACATGGTAAGTGTGATTTGGGAGGTAAAATCGTTAAAGTCTAAGGTAGATGGTACCCAAAGAGAGGCCCTATTAGTTCGATATGTGGTAAAATACAGTACATTTCTGCTGAGATTCTACCTGCACGCAAATTAATGAAGTGAATTGATTACCATTATAACAATGGCCAAATTTGACAATGTATTTTTGGGGGGCAAAGTGCCGTAGTCACATTTAAAAGTTTAAACATCTTTTAAATGTGAGATTATATAAATTGGAATCGACTAGGAAGTAGCGCGCCAGACATCAGACCACTGCGTAAAAGGCGCTGTCCTTCAGCACCAAAGAGACGCGCAATTTGCCTACTGTCAGAAATTAAAACGTTTTAGCAGTCTTTATACCCGATAAAATACATTGTAGACTATAGGCTAGACCTACTTGAATAATAGCCTATAAATAGTAACCTGAATGTGACAAAAACGGAACTAAAACCAACCTTTGACAAGACAAAATTTCTCAGTAGTCGGTCTATATTTCAATGTGACAATAAGTACAAATCATTTTCATTTCTTGAAAATTTGTATCCATTTCTATTTTTCTACATTTCAGCACATTTTCCCCAAACAGGTCTACTTTAATGTGCCACAATTAATGACTGAACATCATTTAACTCGCCGTTTCTCTCTCAGGCTATCTGTGTGACAGACATCTCTCCCAACCTGAAGAGCTGCGAGCTGCTGCGGGACGGGACGAGTACGTTCCAGTGCAAGGCTGACGTGTTCCTCTCCCTCGACTCGCTGGACTGCCTGGCCGCGTGAGACCCAACAAATCTCCCGCCGGCGCCAACAACAACAGTTGACTTTCCGCGAGGTAGACGGGCGAGAACGCAGGCAGCGTGAGAGAAAAAGGACCGGTGATCGATGATGACATTGAATGTTTTCTCATCATTTATATATATATATATAAAAAAAACGGATGTGAATAATGTTTGTTTAATACTAGCGGTGTAAAACAAAACAAAAAAAAGACAAAAGACAAAACGAAAAACCCAAAGTGCAATGTGTGTGAGAGGAAGTTGTTACTAGGCTACAAAGCTATCTTTTGTCACCCCCCTATATTCCTATGCCGACCCTCACCCAGACCCTTCCTTGTAGGTTACCTGCGTTGCCTAATGTAGGCTATTATTACACGTTCATAAATCGTTGCCTGCTGAGCAGAACCTGTCCAAGTACTTTTATTTATTTTATTAAAATGAACAAATATTGCTAATTTGATTGGTGTACATTTGTATTTATGCTTGACTGATAGTAGCCCAGGCTACATATTCATTGTGGAAACAAATGAAGATGTTCTTTTGTGCAGTAGGACCTAGCCTATTTCGAAGCCTCAGCAACACAAATCACTTATATTTAAATATTTTCATCCAGACAATGGTTTTCACTGAAACACATTTTTCTGCAGTCAGTTGCACTACATAGCCTATTCTAAACTGGGTAGTTAGAGCCCTGAATGCTGATTGGCTGAAAGCCATGGTATATCAGACCATATACCATGAGTATGACAAAAAAGTACTGTTCTAATTACGTTGGTAACAAAGTTTATAACAGCGATAAGGCACCTCAGGGGTTTGTGGTATATGGCCAATATACCACGGCTAAGGGCTTTATCAAGGCACTCCGCAGTGTGTCGTACTTAAGAACAGCCCTTAGCCGTGGTATATTGCATATATACCACAACGCCCTCAGGCCTTATTACTTAAATCTGCTTTGTTTTACTTCCTAAAAACGACGACACGGCCAGTAAACAAACGACTCCGAAACATTCAAATAATTATTTCATTGGCATAGCCAATTAATCTGAAGACACCAAGGTCAAGTTATTTCACAAGATCGACTGAATTATAATCCAATTCTGTGTCCAAATCTCAACCCAAAAACTCAAGATTAAAATGTTATTAGATGACAGAAGCATATTAAACAGAATTTAAATAATACAAGGCGTACATAAAAAGGTACTTTTTTACCCCCCAAGACCCCCATAAACGGGCACAATTAGGAATGATTCACATAAATACATAATGGTAAGATTTTATTTCTCAAATGCTTAGACAATAGTTTGATAGCAATAGTCTTCCAACAGATACTTGTCTGTTGAGCAACTTAGACAAAAATCCCCAAATGAATGACAGAATAAAACATGTAAATTAAGAAAAAAGAGGAGCGAGAGAAAAAGGAAGAGGTGTTTGAGAGAGGGAGAGAGAGAGAGTGAGGGAAAGGAGAGCAGGACACAAGAGTGATGAGATTTACTGCAGTTAAATAAAGCCAGTTGTTTTCTGTGATCTCTGTCCCATTAAGGAGTGATAGGCATTGATGGATGGAAGGAAAATGCACGTAGTCTGTATGCATGAGTGAACCCCTTAACACACACACAGTATGGATGAGTGAACCCCTTACCTCACACACACAGTCTGTATGGATGAGGGACCCATAACTCCACACCTCCACATCAGTAGCACACTGCCCGCGCATCTAATGGACAAACGGTAAATCCTCCTGCCTGCCTGCCCCCACACACACACTAAGACATGCACTAAGCTGAGTGAGCATTTAGCTGGATGACAGTAACCGAGCAACCAAAGCTGAGAGGAAGCCTATCATTACCGTCTACAGGGTCCCTCCAATGAGCTCTGGTACGAATAAGAAATATAACAAGTATGTTAAGAATTAAAACGTTGATGTTGTATTATTCCTATTCTGATTAGGGTTGCATAACAACAACAATAACACAAATAAATATGTACCATAGTCCATGATTGTTCACAAAAACAAGGAGAGGGAAGTGAAATGTTTCCCCAAAGGACCTCGTCCTTGTTCCAGGAAGAGAAATGTTTCCCCAATGGACCTCCTCCTCGTTCCAGGAAGTGAAATGTTCTCCAATGGACCTCGTCCTCGTTCCAGGAAGAGAAATGTTCTCCAATGGACCTCGTCCTCGTTCCAGGAAGAGAAATGTTCTCCAATGGACCTCGTCCTCGTTCCAGGAAGAGAAATGTTCTCCAATGGACCTCGTCCTCGTTCCGTGAAGTGAAATGTTCTCCAATAGACCTCCTCCTCGTTCCTTGAAGTCATGTAAACAGTTCCAGAGGAACTGAACCGAGGGGTCTTTCATTATGAAGTCGACTTCAACACGCTTTTCTTCCAGAACCAGAAAACGGAGTAGGGTGACGGAGTCCCTAGTCACTGATCTTGGGTCAGTTTTCCATTATCCCCACTAACGGTTAAAGAGGAAATCAGCAGTTGAAACGATAACAAACCGTCTCCCCGCCCGTTTTGGTAAACAGCTGAGGGACGGGGCTGGAGAATTGTAACCTCTCTCAAATGCATAGCTAGAGCTATGGATGCAAAGACTGTCAATCCATGATATCAACATTCTAGTTTTAACCACGTTGAGGCTATTTGTTCACATTTACGTTGTTTACAAACTGAGTAAAACAAGCTTATATTTTGAATGAAGCTCATGAGGCATTTATAAGTTACATTCAAGAATCAATGGGCCAGTTGCTAAGTCCAAAAATGGACGTAGCAACAGCTGATTGACCCTTTAAGGTTATGATTTGGTGAGGGGAAGCTGAGTCTAGCTCTGTACCGAGGGAAACTTCACCCCAGAGTCCAGAAGCCAACCAGCACCATCGGAACTGTTAGAACTCATAGGAACTCTTAGAACCAATCATAGCAGAGAGACGGCCTCTAGGTTCTCTTTGATGATGGTGTCCATGACGACCTGGAAGACAATCTGTACGTTGGAGGTGTCCGTTGCCGTGGTGAAGTGGTGGTAGATGAGTTTGCTGGGCGTGGCGTTGAGAGACACAAACATTCCGGCAATGTACCGGGCCGCAGCGTCAACGTCACAGTCTGCACCTGAGGAGGGAGAGAGGGAGAGGGGGAGAGGGAGAGAGAGAGAGGGGGAGAGGGAGAGAGAGAGAGGGAAGAGGGGGAGATGGAAAGAAAGAGGGTTTAAGGCAATACCGTTTTCAGAGTTAGTTTCATATCTTGATAAGATGTTGTATTATCATGATGGCTTCCTCTGATCTCAAGCCTGTATATTGTTATTTTATCAATGACAAAGAAGGCCATTTCATGTCAAACACCAATGAATTGCAATGGCATTAACAGTCTGGTCACATATGTTTTACCTATTGCGTGTGGTGCACGTGTCGTGTGTGTGTATTAGGGTGTGGTCAGTGTGACTGACCTTTGAACTGCGGCACATACAGCCGCAGATGCCGCCCCGAATGTAAAACCTTCTCTTGAAAAAGATCGATCTTGTTCATAAATAAGATCTGCAATAAATAAACAAATACATTAATAAATACAAAATATCTGACATCCCTGGTCGGCAATTATACACAAATACATAAAGTGGTAAACAAACATACAGATGAACAACAGGGAGGACGTTCAATCAACGTTCAATCAACGTTCAAACAACGTTCAAACAACGTTCAAACAACGTTCAATCAACGTTCAATCAACGTTCAATCAACGTTCAATCAACGTTCAATTAATGTTCAATCAATATTCAAACAATAATAATATTGTGGTTACTGGTGTCAAACCATTTACTGTAAATACCACTTCCATGTGATACAGATATAACTGCAGAATTATACTGCTCATCAATCAACCGTAAATGCCAGTTGATGATTGGTCAAATCTGTACATGTGATTGGGAGAGCGATCACTGGCGAATTCAGATCAATTACCTAGTGAAGCCTTGGCTACAGGAGGATTGATTGAGCTAGCTGTCGCAAGTATTGTGGGGTGAGTCAACACACTGTCCCTCCACTGACTGTCCCTTTCACAGTACACAACACTCTGACTCAGTGGCTTGCATCCCAAATGGCGTGCTATTCCCTATATAGTGGACTACTGACATTTGGGACGCATCTTAGTTCACTGTAGTGGTTCACTAGTGGACCAATTAAAAGTCTATGAGGAGTTCTCATTCTACCTGGCTTTGGTTCATTTGGTTAAAAGAACAACAACTGGCTAGATAATGATGGATGAACTGAATTGAATGAAGAGAATAATGAGAGAGTGTGTGTGTGTGTGTGTGTGTGTGAATGTGGTGTGTAATTAACACAGTGGAACAGTGGGTGGAGGGTTATAGGTTAGCAGACTCACAGACACGCCCTGATAGATTAATTACTCGGTCTCACACACGTACGCATGCACACACCACCACACCAAGTGGGCATGAAAAACACACTAAGGAGGTCCCATTAAACAAGCTCGTTACACTGTCCTTCATTTGATGAGGGCGGGTGCGTGTGTTGGTGTGTGTGTGTGTGTGTGTGTGTGGGTGGGCTGGAAGCAAGCAGAATGCACATCTAAATTACTGTTCGCTGTTTAATTACGAGTGACAAGGGACCTATTAGAACAAAGGCTGTGGTCGGTCGTGTGTGTGTGTGTGTGTGTGTGTGTGTGGGTGTGTGGTTAGATATTGCAGAGGCATGTCCACTCAGGAGCCACGAGTGACATAAATGACAAGTGAGAAAGAGAGAGAACGAGAAAGACTTCCTTCATGTTTGCTTCACTCATCCGTTCCCACTCTGTCCTCCCCATGGACTCTCTATGCGTAACAGTGAGTGTGTAGTGTGTGTAGCGTGTGTGTGTAGCGTGTGTGTGTGTGTGTGTAGCGTGTGTAGTGTGTGTAGTGTGTGTGTGTAGTGTGTGTAGCGTGTGTGTGTGTGTAGTGTGTGTAGCGTGTGTAGCGTGTGTGTGTGTAGCGTGTGTGTGTGTGTGTGTGTAGCGTGTGTATGTGTGTGTGTGTGTGTGTGTATAGTGTGTGTGTGTGTAGCGTGTGTGTGTGTGTGTAGCGTGTGTGTGTAGCGTGTGTGTGTGTGTAGTGTGTGTGTGTGTAGCGTGTGTGTGTGTGTAGCGTGTGTGTGTGTGTGTGTGTAGCGTGTGTGTGTGTGTAGCGTGTGTGTGTAGCGTCTTCTCCATCCTGTCCATTAGCAAAAGGACAACTAGAGGACAACCATGTCAACCAAACCCTGTTTAGACTTGGCCAAGTAGCTGTAACTATCAATGGAAGAGTTTCTGTACGGATGGGACTTTTCTAGCCATAATAAAATAAAATAAATCATGGCAAAATCTGTGCACTACAACATTTGAACAGATAAATAAATGAACTTTGCATGCTAGGCTAGTTTGGCATATTTTCTTCACGCCCAGCCTGCTGGTCACATGATCTCTTACCAAACACCATTCTGTCAGACGTCTGACATCGTTGACGGTCCATCTGTTCTCTCTCATTCACTCCTGTGTATTCTAATTACAGCGTGTACAAGGTTGTTTACAAACTGGGGGGGAAAAAAATGTGCTTTTCATTTGAATTGGGCTTTAGACTAGGGCCTTACCATTGAGGTACCCCGTTATAGAGACTGTCTGTTACCACTGAGGTACCCCGTTATAGAGACTGTCTGTTACCACTGAGGTACCCCGTTATAGAGACTGTCTGTTACCATTGAGGTACTACAGTATAGAGACTCTCTCTTACCATTGAGGTACTACAGTATATACACTGTCTCTTACCATTGAGGTACTACAGTATATAGACTGTCTCTTACCATTGAGGTACTACAGTATATAGACGGTCTCTTACCATTGAGGTACTACAGTATAGAGACTGTGTTACCATTGAGGTACTACAGTATATAGACGGTCTCTTACCATTGAGGTACTACAGTATAGAGACTGTGTTACCATTGAGGTACTACAGTATAGAGACGGTCTCTTACCATTAAGGTACTACAGTATATAGACGGTCTCTTACCATTGAGGTACTACAGTATATAGACGGTCTCTTACCATTGAGGTACTACAGTATATACACTGTCTCTTACCATTGAGGTACTACAGTATATAGACGGTCTCTTACCATTGAGGTACTACAGTATAGAGACTGTGTTACCATTAAGGTACTACAGTATATAGACGGTCTCTTACCATTGAGGTACTACAGTATAGAGACTGTGTTACCATTGAGGTACTACAGTATATAGACGGTCTCTTACCATTAAGGTACTACAGTATATAGACGGTCTCTTACCATTGAGGTACTGCAGTATAGAGACGGTCTCTTACCATTGAGGTACTACAGTATAGAGACTGTCTCTTACCACTGAGGTCCTACAGTATCTAGACTCTCTCTTACCATTGAGGTCCTACAGTATAGACGGTCTCTTACCACTGAGGTCCTACAGTATCTAGACTCTCTCTTACCATTGAGGTACTGCAGTATAGAGACGGTCTCTTACCATTGAGGTACTACAGTATAGAGACTGTCTCTTACCATTGAGGTCCTACAGTATCTAGACTGTCTCTTACCATTGAGGTACTACAGTATATAGACGGTCTCTTACCATTGAGGTACTACAGTATATAGACGGTCTCTTACCATTGAGGTACTACAGTATATAGACGGTCTCTTACCATTGAGGTACTACAGTATATAGACTGTCTCTTACCATTGAGGTACTACAGTATATAGACGGTCTCTTACCATTGAGGTACTACAGTATAGAGACGGTCTCTTACCATTGAGGTCCTACAGTATAGAGACGGTCTCTTACCATTGAGGTACTACAGTATATAGACGGTCTCTTACCATTGAGGTACTACAGTATATAGACGGTCTCTTACCATTGAGGTACTACAGTATATAGACGGTCTCTTACCATTGAGGTACTACAGTATAGAGACGGTCTCTTACCATTGAGGTCCTACAGTATAGAGACTGTCTGTTACCACTGAGGTACTACAGTATAGAGACAGTCTCTTACCATTGAGGTCCTACAGTATATAGACGGTCTCTTACCATTGAGGTCCTACAGTATAGAGACTGTCTCTTACCATTGAGGTCCTACAGTATAGAGACTGTCTCTTACCATTGAGGTACTACAGTATAGAGACGGTCTCTTACCATTGAGGTACTACAGTATAGAGACTGTGTTACCATTGAGGTCCTACAGTATAGAGACGGTCTCTTACCATTGAGGTCCTACAGTATAGAGACTGTCTCTTACCATTGAGGTACTACAGTATAGAGACGGTCTCTTACCATTGAGGTCCTACAGTATAGAGACTGTCTCTTACCATTGAGGTACTACAGTATAGAGACGGTCTCTTACCATTGAGGTCCTACAGTATAGAGACTGTCTCTTACCATTGAGGTACTACAGTATATAGACGGTCTCTTACCATTGAGGTACTACAGTATATAGACGGTCTCTTACCATTGAGGTACTACAGTATATAGACGGTCTCTTACCATTGAGGTACTACAGTATAGAGACGGTCTCTTACCATTGAGGTCCTACAGTATAGAGACTGTCTGTTACCACTGAGGTACTACAGTATAGAGACAGTCTCTTACCATTGAGGTCCTACAGTATATAGACGGTCTCTTACCATTGAGGTACTACAGTATATAGACGGTCTCTTACCATTGAGGTACTACAGTATATAGACGGTCTCTTACCATTGAGGTACTACAGTATAGAGACGGTCTCTTACCATTGAGGTCCTACAGTATAGAGACTGTCTCTTACCATTGAGGTACTACAGTATAGAGACGGTCTCTTACCATTGAGGTACTACAGTATAGAGACTGTGTTACCATTGAGGTCCTACAGTATAGAGACGGTCTCTTACCATTGAGGTCCTACAGTATAGAGACTGTCTCTTACCATTGAGGTACTACAGTATAGAGACGGTCTCTTACCATTGAGGTCCTACAGTATAGAGACTGTCTCTTACCATTGAGGTACTACAGTATAGAGACGGTCTCTTACCATTGAGGTCCTACAGTATAGAGACTGTCTCTTACCATTGAGGTACTACAGTATAGAGACGGTCTCTTACCATTGAGGTACTACAGTATAGAGACTGTGTTACCATTGAGGTACTACAGTATAGAGACGGTCTCTTACCATTGAGGTACTACAGTATCTAGACGGTCTCTTACCATTGAGGTACTACAGTATAGAGACGGTCTCTTACCATTGAGGTCCTACAGTATAGAGACTGTCTCTTACCATTGAGGTACTACAGTATAGAGACGGTCTCTTACCATTGAGGTCCTACAGTATAGAGACTGTCTCTTACCATTGAGGTACTACAGTATAGAGACGGTCTCTTACCATTGAGGTACTACAGTATAGAGACTGTGTTACCATTGAGGTACTACAGTATAGAGACGGTCTCTTACCATTGAGGTCCTACAGTATAGAGACGGTCTCTTACCATTGAGGTCCTACAGTATAGAGACGGTCTCTTACCATTGAGGTACTACAGTATAGAGACGGTCTCTTACCATTGAGGTACTACAGTATAGAGACGGTCTCTTACCATTGAGGTACTACAGTATAGAGACGGTCTATTACCATTGAGGTACTACAGTATAGAGACGGTCTCTTACCATTGAGGTACTACAGTATAGAGACGGTCTATTACCATTGAGGTACTACAGTATAGAGACGGTCTATTACCATTGAGGTACTACAGTATAGAGACGGTCTCTTACCATTGAGGTACTACAGTATAGAGACGGTCTCTTACCATTGAGGTACTACAGTATAGAGACGGTCTATTACCATTGAGGTACTACAGTATAGAGACGGTCTCTTACCATTGAGGTACTACAGTATAGAGACGGTCTATTACCATTGAGGTACTACAGTATAGAGACGATCTATTACCATTGAGGTACTACAGTATAGAGACGGTCTCTTACCATTGAGGTACTACAGTATAGAGACGGTCTCTTACCATTGAGGTCCTACAGTATAGAGACTGTCTCTTACCATTGAGGTACTACAGTATAGAGACGGTCTATTACCATTGAGGTACTACAGTATAGAGACGGTCTATTACCATTGAGGTACTACAGTATAGAGACGGTCTATTACCATTGAGGTCCTACAGTATAGAGACGGTCTCTTACCATTGAGGTACTACAGTATAGAGACTGTCTCTTACCATTGAGGTACTACAGTATAGAGACGGTCTCTTACCATTGAGGTACTACAGTATATAGACGGTCTATTACCATTGAGGTCCTACAGTATATAGACGGTCTCTTACCATTGAGGTCCTACAGTATAGAGACGGTCTCTTACCATTGAGGTACTACAGTATAGAGACGGTCTCTTACCATTGAGGTACTACAGTATAGAGACGGTCTCTTACCATTGAGGTACTACAGTATAGAGACGGTCTCTTACCATTGAGGTACTACAGTATAGAGACGGTCTATTACCATTGAGGTACTACAGTATAGAGACGGTCTCTTACCATTGAGGTCCTACAGTATAGAGACGGTCTCTTACCATTGAGGTACTACAGTATAGAGACTGTCTCTTACCACTGAGGTCCTACAGTATATAGACGGTCTCTTACCATTGAGGTCCTACAGTATAGAGACGGTCTCTTACCATTGAGGTCCTACAGTATAGAGACGGTCTCTTACCATTGAGGTACTCTTGAAGAAGATGTTGTTGCAGATGGAAGAGAAGAGTTTCAGACTCTCCTGTAGGCGGTTCTGAAAGAGGGGAAATCATTAGATGTAACATTAGTAAAACAGGCGTCTGTCACGTCAGACCATGTGTAGTAATATTGTCACAGTGTTCATCAGGGAAATGACAGGTAAAGATGTCGGGGTAACAATAGAGAGGGTGTCTCACCATACATGGGTCCTCTACTAGAGTCATGTCGTATCCACTGAGAGAAACAACAAATACCACGGCCCGGACGTCCTCGAAACAACCAATCCACTTCCTCCTCTCGGTCCTCTGACCCCCCACATCATACATCCTGGAGAGGGGGAAGGGGGAGAGAATTATTTTGTATAAATATATGATTTTTTTAATGAGCGAGTGAGAAATGTGTACATTAGATGGAACACATCAGACTCATTGATTATGTGGAGTAGTGAACTTGGGCAGCCAGTGAGACAGGTTATTAGTGTGGTCGTGGTTTGGCCAATGTGTTTAGAGTGTTTTAGATCCATGTGATAATGACAGTTAGCTGTCAGCAGGAGGTTCACAGCATAGGTTCAAATAGGACACCTGCTACTATTTAGATTGTGTGTGTGTGTGTGTGTTTATCAATTAGCTAAAAGACAATTAGTAAGTTAATTAATTTACTCAGATTGAGGGAACCGTCGGTTGGGTCCTTCAGGAACACCTGGGTCCTCCGTGAAGCCCCTCGAGGTCCACACAGAGCTTGCGTCCCAATTGGCACACTATTCCCGATTCAGAGCAGTCTTTTTGATCAGGGCCCACGGGGCTCTGGTTGAAGTAGTGCACTACATGGGGAATAGAGTGTCATTTGGGACACGGGCCAGAGGGCTTAGAATAAGCCAGAGATGATGGAGACCTCTGTAGTATTTTAGCGTAAGCCAACGTCATTAAAACAAAAAGGGATCTCATTTGGGATTTAGTGATGCCAGTCTCTTTTCTCCTCCCCTCCTAAAAGGTCCGGGGGCGAACGGTTGAACACCGTCACACTCTGCGGCAATGAATACCGTTTTTTTTTTAAATCACTTTTTACTCGCAATAAACCATAACAATTATTAATTTGCAATTAACTTGATATGCTACAGTCCATGTTGAGTATTGGTGAGTTTGTCTCTGCTCTCTGAAGATTCTACACTAAAACTGGTGCTGGCTAATATGGTGTGAAATCAGCTGATAATCAGATAAATTGACACGCTGTACCAAAATGAACAAATGGCAAGGGTTAACGCAATGGCGCATTAGAGGATGCATTCAGAGTACAATTTACAAAACATCACATACTAAAACGGTTTGTTTTTCGCATACTATTTATTTGGGGTTATTATTCGTACACAACCTTGTCTAGCAGCTCCATCTGTTCAGCTAGTGTTATCACAGTGTTCGGTGTGTGTGTAGTATATCATATCATCCAGACACATCTATAACATCTGTTCAGCTAGTGTTATCACAGTGTTCGGTGTGTGTGCAGTATATCATATCATCCAGACACATCTATAACATCTGTTCAGCTAGTGTTATCACTGTGTTCGGTGTGTGTGTGTAGTATATCATATCATCCAGACACATCTGTAACATCTGTTCAGCTAGTGTTATCACTGTGTTCGGTGTGTGTGTAGTATATCATATCATATCATCCAGCCACATCTATATCATCTGTTCAGCTAGTGTTATCACAGTGTTCGGTGTGTGTGTAGTATATCATATCATCCAGACACATCTATAACATCTGTTCAGCTAGTGTTATCACAGTGTTCGGTGTGTGTAGTATATCATATCATCCAGACACATCTATAACATCTGTTCAGCTAGTGTTATCACTGTGTTCGGTGTGTGTGTAGTATATCATATCATATCATCCAGCCACATCTATATCATCTGTTCAGCTAGTGTTATCACAGTGTTCGGTGTGTGTGTAGTATATCATATCATATCATCCAGCCACATCTATATCATCTGTTCAGCTAGTGTTATCACTGTGTTCGGTGTGTGTAGTATATCATATCATCCAGACACATCTATAACATCTGTTCAGCTAGTGTTATCACAGTGTTCGGTGTGTGTAGTATATCATATCATCCAGACACATCTATAACATCTGTTCAGCTAGTGTTATCACTGTGTTCGGTGTGTGTGTAGTATATCATATCATCCAGACACATCTATAACATCTGTTCAGCTAGTGTTATCACTGTGTTCGGTGTGTGTGTAGTATATCATATCATCCAGACACATCTATAACATCTGTTCAGCTAGTGTTATCCCAGTGTTCGGTGTGTGTGCAGTATATCATATCATCCAGCCACATCTATATCATTTGAGCAGCAGATCATCTGGTCTGTAGCTAATTGGACTTAATAGTTTATTTCTCTTGATGTGTTTTGAGGGTTTTATCTGAGGTAAATAAGTCCAAGGCAATAGACAGAGACAGTGAGATGCATTCTACATCCCAAATGACACCCCTAATTCCTATATAGTGCACTACATTTGACCAGAGGCAATAGGGCCCCGTGTTTGGAATGCCAATAGGGCCCCGTGTTTGGAATGCCAATAGGGCCCCGTGTTTGGAATGCCAATCGGGCCCCGTGTTTGGAATGCCAATCGGGCCCCGTGTTTGGAATGCCAATAGGGCCCCGTGTATGGAATGCCAATAAAAAAAAACGAATTTCAACCACAACTCAAAATCACAAAATGAACTAATGATGCTAGCCAATACCCTCTTTACTCTTTCCCCTCCCCAAGCCCCACCCTCTTTTCTCTTTCCCCTCCCATAGCCCCACCCCATTTTCTCTTTCCCCTCCCATAGCCCCACCCCATTTTCTCTTTCCCCTCCCCAAGCCCCACCCTCTTTTCTCTTTCCCCTCCCATAGCCCCACCCCATTTTCTCTTTCCCCTCCCCCAGCCCCACCCTCTGTTCTTTCCCCTCCCCCAGCCCCTCCCTCTGTTCTCTTTCCCCTCCCCCAGCCCCTCCCTCTGTTCTCTTTCCCCTCCCCCACCCTCTTTTCTCTTTCCCCCAGCCCCACCCTCTTTTCTCTTTCCCCCAGCCCCACCCTCTTTTCTCTTTCCCCCAGCCCCACCCTCTTTTCTCTTTCCCCCAGCCCCACCCTCTTTTCTCTTTCCCCCAGGCCTACCCTCTTTTCTCTTCCTCCCCTCTTTTCTCTTTCCCCTCCCCCAGCCCCACCCTCCTCTTTCCCCTCCCCCAGCCCCACCCTCTTCTCCTCCCCCACCCTCTTTTCTCTTTCCCCCAGCCCCACCCTCTTTTCTCTTTTCCCCCGGCCCCACCCTCTTTTCTCTTTCCCCCAGTCCTACCCTCTTTTCTCTTCCTCCCCTCTTTTCCCTTTCCCCTCCCCCAGACCCACCCTCTTCTCCTCCCCCAGACCCACCCTCTTCTCTTCCCCTCCCCCAGCCCCACTTAACTTGTAAATTCATTGGTCATTCATCAGTGTCGGTTAATTATCTGATGCTCTGATGAAGACAAGGTGAAATGGAGAGAGGCCGCGTCCCCATAGCACCCTATTCCCTATATAGTACACTACTTTTCACCAAAGCCCTATGGGACCTGAATAGGGTGCCACTTGGGATGGTGTCTCATCTCTCTAGAGGCGGAATGAGGGGGTCACAGGTCAATGGTAAGCAGGCTGTGTGTGTGTATGCACTAAACTGTCCCGTGACATCTGGGCGGCGAGGGCTGGTAGACGGAGGAGACGATGTGATTGGAGGATTAAACAAGTGTTCCATTCGTTCTTTCATTACATAGTTAATTAGGGGTTAGCTAACGAACTGCGACCTACGTTGACCTTGACTGAAGAAGAGTGTGTGTGTGTGTGTGTGTGTGTGTGTGAGGTTCAGGAATACATCTCTCCATCCCCATCTTTCTCTGGGTCCCTCACCACATACTTTAGACAGAATGAAAGAGAGAATAGAGAATGCAGATATTATAATGAAGCCTCCCTCTCCTCCTTTTACCTGATCAGGTATTACAGCTCCGCCCACAACGCAAACACACGGTCAACAACTATGGGTCATAAAAAGCCTGTGAAAGCCTGTGTCTTTTCGAAAGAGAGGCAGACAATGGGTGACAACGAAGGCCTTACACACCCATTCATCCACTGGTCCTTTTAGTGCTCTACCATTTAACCTGCCCCCGCAGTGCCCCCGCAGTGCCCCGCAGTGCCCCCGCAGTGGCTGTGGGATTTAGCAGTAGTCAACGTGACAGAAAAACAACAAAAGCAAAGCGTGAGGAGGAGGAGAGAGACCAGAAAGGAGGAAAACGAGAAAGACCGAGAGAGAGACCAAGAGAGAGACCAAACAGAAACCACTTCCTGTCAGCCAGCAATAATTCAAAATACTTTTATTTGACATCTAGATGACGCACACACACCTATGGGGCTGAAACGTAGACTACTACAGGGGCCGTATGTATCGAGACGTCTACAGACGGTCGAACATTTCAAAGCACAACACACCCTATATAAAGATCAGGATGAGCCTCTGCCCAGAGACGTGGTGCAACATGCCTGGCCCAATGTTTACGTTTCAATTATTCAAATAATGAACATTTGGCGTGATTCATAATTTATTATGTGTTTGAAAACATAAATTGAAGTGAAATTGGGTGTGAAATACACACAGGAAAAGTCTCATCTCATAAATGTTACAAGATATTCCAGAGAACTGTCATATGTTTTTTTTCTGTCTCTCCTCTCCTCTCCTCTCCTCTCCTCTCCTCTCCTCTCCTCTCCTCTCCTCTCCTCTCTCAGTAAGTGTGTATAACAGATACCTCCACTTCAGTATCTATCTTGTTTAGACAAAGGTGAAATGGACAAAAAAAATCATTTTCTTTGGAGAGATTTGACCTTTCCACGTCTGTCCGTCCGTGTTGTGTTGTGTTGTGCTGAGGGTTATTGTCTTTGAGGAAATTGAAAATGGGGGACTCGGTCCCCGTACCCCCATCCACAGAGATTTACGACTAGAGTGGGGTGTGTGTGTGAGAGAGTGTGTGTGTGTGTGTGTTTTATGTGATGGGTAATTTTTGTCAATAAAAGCATCTATAGTGCAGTTTGATTGACAGCTTTCAATTTCATGTGTCCATGACCCTACATGCTGATTGTATGTGCGTGTGGTGTGGTGTTGATTCAGGTAAACCAAATCAACTATTGTATTGCTCCTAGACAGAGGCCATCACACAGATATTCTGCCAATTTGTGAAGCGCACACACACACACACACACAGGTAAAAGGGTCTGTGTCATATTGACATGCAGTTCCCACAATGCAGTGTGACAATGTTTAGATGCAAAACAAAGGCACCTTATGAAAAGCCTCTCGCCACAGCCCAGGTAATATGGTTTATCCTTTTAAATACAGAGGTAATATTGTTACGTTTTCATAATTCATATGAAATGCAGAGGTAATATTGTTAGTTATTATAATTCATAGGAAGTGAATTTTACAGAGCAGGTGTAGGAGACTGGAGTGTGGGTTACATCCCAAATGACACCCTATTCCCTATAGGGTACACTACTCTGGTCTAAAGTAGTGTATTATTTAGAGAATAGAGTCCCACTTGGGATACAGATTGTGTTTGGAACAGTTGTTTAGAGAGCGAGAGAGAGAGAGGAGCTCCATTGGAACAGTTGTTTAGAGAGAGAGAGAGAGAGAGAGAGAGAGAGAGAGAGGAGCTCCATTGGAACAGTTGTTTAGAGAGAGAGAGGAGAGCTCCATTGGAACAGTTGTTTAGAGAAAGAGAGGAGCTCCATTGGAACAGTTGTTGAGAGAGAGAGAGAGAGGAGCTCCATTGGAACAGTTGTTTAGAGAGAGAGAGGAGCTCCATTGAAACAGTTGTTTAGAGAGAGAGAGGAGCTCCATTGAAACAGTTGTTTAGAGAGAGAGAGGAGCTCCATTGAAACAGTTGTTTAGAGAGAGAGAGGAGCTCCATTGGAACAGTTGTTTAGAGAGAGGAGCTCCATTGGAACAGTTGTTTAGAGAGAGAGGAGCTCCATCGGAACAGTTGTTTAGAGAGAGAGAGGAGCTCCATTGAAACAGTTGTTTAGAGAGAGAGAGGAGCTCCATTGAAACAGTTGTTTAGAGAGAGAGAGGAGCTCCATTGAAACAGTTGTTTAGAGAGAGAGAGGAGCTCCATTGGAACAGTTGTTTAGAGAGAGGAGCTCCATTGGAACAGTTGTTTAGAGAGAGAGGAGCTCCATCGGAACAGTTGTTTAGAGAGAGAGAGGAGCTCCATTGAAACAGTTGTTTAGAGAGAGAGAGGAGCTCCATTGAAACAGTTGTTTCGAGAGAGAGAGGAGCTCCATTGAAACAGTTGTTTAGAGAGAGAGAGGAGCTCCATTGGAACAGTTGTTTAGAGAGAGAGGAGCTCCATTGGAACAGTTGTTTAGAGAGAGAGAGGAGCTCCATTGGAACAGTTGTTAAGAGAGAGAGAGAGGAGCTCCATTGGAACAGTTGTTTAGAGAGAGAGAGAGAGAGAGAGAGGAGCTCCATTGGAACAGTTGTTTAGAGAGAGAGAGGAGCTCCATTGAAACAGTTGTTTAGAGAGAGAGAGGAGCTCCATTGGAACAGTTGTTTAGAGAGAGGAGCTCCATTGGAACAGTTGTTTAGAGAGAGAGGAGCTCCATCGGAACAGTTGTTTAGAGAGAGAGAGGAGCTCCATTGAAACAGTTGTTTAGAGAGAGAGAGGAGCTCCATTGAAACAGTTGTTTAGAGAGAGAGAGGAGCTCCATTGAAACAGTTGTTTAGAGAGAGAGAGGAGCTCCATTGGAACAGTTGTTTAGAGAGAGAGGAGCTCCATTGGAACAGTTGTTTAGAGAGAGAGAGAGAGGAGCTCCATTGGAACAGTTGTTAAGAGAGAGAGAGAGGAGCTCCATTGGAACAGTTGTTTAGAGAGAGAGAGAGAGAGAGAGAGGAGCTCCATTGGAACAGTTGTTTAGAGAGAGAGAGAGGAGCTCCATTGGAACAGTTGTTTAGAGAAAGAGGAGCTCCATTGGAACAGTTGTTTAGAGAGAGAGGAGCTCCATTGGAACAGTTGTTTAGAGAGAGAGAGAGAGGAGCTCCATTGGAACAGTTGTTTAGAGAGAGAGAGAGAGGAGCTCCATTGGAACAGTTGTTTAGAGAGAGAGGAGCTCCATTTTAAACAGTTGTTTAGAGAGAGAGGAGCTCCATTGGAACAGTTGTTTAGAGAGAGAGAGAGAGGAGCTCCATTGGAACAGTTGTTTAGAGAGAGAGAGGAGCTCCATTGGAACAGTTGTTTAGAGAGAGAGGAGCTCCATTGGAACAGTTGTTTAGAGAGAGAGAGGAGCTCCATTGAAACAGTTGTTTAGAGAGAGAGAGGAGCTCCATTGGAACAGTTGTTTAGAGAGAGGAGCTCCATTGGAACAGTTGTTTAGAGAGAGAGGAGCTCCATTGGAACAGTTGTTTAGAGAGAGAGAGGAGCTCCATTGAAACAGTTGTTTAGAGAGAGAGAGGAGCTCCATTGGAACAGTTGTTTAGCGAGAGAGAGAGGAGCTCCAATGGAACAGTTGTTTAGAGAGAGAGAGAGAGGAGCTCCATTGGAACAGTTGTTTAGAGAGAGAGAGAGAGGAGGTCCATTAGAACAGTTGTTTAGAGAGAGAGGAGCTCCATTGGAACAGTTGTTTAGAGAGAGAGAGAGGAGCTCCATTGGAACAGTTGTTTAGAGAGAGAGAGAGAGGAGCTCCATTGGAACAGTTGTTAAGAGAGAGAGAGGAGCTCCATTGGAACAGTTGTTTAGAGAGAGAGAGAGAGAGAGAGAGGAGCTCCATTGGAACAGTTGTTTAGAGAGAGAGAGAGGAGCTCCATTGGAACAGTTGTTTAGAGAAAGAGGAGCTCCATTGGAACAGTTGTTTAGAGAGAGAGGAGCTCCATTGGAACAGTTGTTTAGAGAGAGAGAGAGAGGAGCTCCATTGGAACAGTTGTTTAGAGAGAGAGAGAGAGGAGCTCCATTGGAACAGTTGTTTAGAGAGAGAGGAGCTCCATTTTAAACAGTTGTTTAGAGAGAGAGGAGCTCCATTGGAACAGTTGTTTAGAGAGAGAGAGAGAGGAGCTCCATTGGAACAGTTGTTTAGAGAGAGAGAGGAGCTCCATTGGAACAGTTGTTTAGAGAGAGAGGAGCTCCATTGGAACAGTTGTTTAGAGAGAGAGAGGAGCTCCATTGAAACAGTTGTTTAGAGAGAGAGAGGAGCTCCATTGGAACAGTTGTTTAGAGAGAGGAGCTCCATTGGAACAGTTGTTTAGAGAGAGAGGAGCTCCATTGGAACAGTTGTTTAGAGAGAGAGAGGAGCTCCATTGAAACAGTTGTTTAGAGAGAGAGAGGAGCTCCATTGGAACAGTTGTTTAGCGAGAGAGAGAGGAGCTCCAATGGAACAGTTGTTTAGAGAGAGAGAGAGAGGAGCTCCATTGGAACAGTTGTTTAGAGAGAGAGAGAGAGGAGGTCCATTAGAACAGTTGTTTAGAGAGAGAGGAGCTCCATTGGAACAGTTGTTTAGAGAGAGAGAGAGGAGCTCCATTGGAACAGTTGTTTAGAGAGAGAGAGAGAGAGAGGAGCTCCATTGGAATAGTTGTTTAGAGAGAGAGAGGAGCTCTATTGGAACAGTTGTTTAGAGAGAGAGAGAGGAGCTCCATTGGAACAGTTGTTTAGAGAGAGAGAGAGAGGAGCTCCATTGGAACAGTTGTTTAGAGAGAGAGAGGAGCTCAATTGGAACAGTTGTTTAGAGAGAGAGGAGCTCCATTGGAACAGTTGTTTAGAGAGAGAGAGAGGAGCTCCATTGGAACAGTTGTTTAGAGAGAGAGAGAGAGGAGCTCCATTGGAACAGTTGTTTAGAGAGAGAGAGAGAGAGAGAGAGAGAGAGGAGCTCCATTGGAACAGTTGTTTAGAGAGAGAGAGAGGAGCTCCATTGGAACAGTTGTTTAGAGAGAGAGGCGCTCCATTGGAACAGTTGTTTAGAGAGAGAGGAGCTCCATTGGAACAGTTGTTTAGAGAGAGAGAGAGGAGCTCCATTGGAACAGTTGTTTTGTCTTACTGTTTTAATGGAAGCCGATAAAAATAAGTGGCAGTTTAACTCCATTTGTCTCCATTTGTCGCATCCCTGCTATGTTTGTTTGTATGTGTGCCCGGTTATCAGACTCTAGTCCACTGTGTGTTGATAAGGCCTGTTAGGGTATTGACATATTGACTTCCTGCTGACTCAATCACAGACCAATCAGATATAAGTTTGTCTGATTGGCACTAGCCAAATTGGCTGTTAGAGATAAAGTCTCCGTGACAAAATGAGGCTGTGTGAGATAACATGACATGGTCCCAAAGATGAAAAGATACCAGCACCTGTCACAGGTATTTTTGATCACTTTTAAGGTAAAACT